>NW_009611094.1:35483-78015 GCF_000690535.1 Cariama cristata | reverse complement strand
GCTGCTGAAAACAACACAGAGTACTCATGTGTGACTGCTGTGATCAAATTCAGACAATATTTTCTTCCTTTTCTTGTTTGTTGGTAATAGAAAGTATAGTTCATGGAGGAGGCTGACTTATTATTACAGTGAACTGACTGTGCTGTGTAGTTACGTGTCAAAATGCCCATGTGAGAATATACTTTTAGTCTTTTTAGGAGTCAGTGCGTAAACCCTGGCACTGTTGACAAGCCCATGGAGGGCTATTAAATGCAGAAATACACCTCCGGCACAGGAAGTCTCTCAACCACAATTTCCTGAAGGCCTTGAGAGTATTTTGGGAAAAGTATCATCATACAGTCATCTTGTTTTATATTCTCCAAGAGGCATCTGCTATTGGCCTCTGTAGGAACAGAGGAACTGGAGGGGGTCAATGCATCACAGAAATCAGAACTGCTATTCTTACTTATTAAGGCTGATGGGAGTTTTAGCGAGCACCTCACTGGGGAAAGGCTTTTTTCACAGCTTTCACGATAGCAAAATTCAATTACCTAAATAAAAGTTGTCATAAATAAACATGTCAAGTATCAACATTAGTGCTTAGATTTATGCTGTCAGGAGTGGGCTACTTCCAGCACCCAGTTCATTCACGCATAGCTAGTTTGGGGATCTTCATAATAAACTGAGGTCTTCAGTGTAAACCAGTCCCGTTATTTGAAGGTTTCCCTGATTAGCTCAGTTATAGGAAGTGTAATCCCAGATCTGCTGATCTTGTAGGATATACAGGAAGCACTGCTAGTGCCAAAGCTGTCCCTGTGGTTTAGAGCTAGAGTAGCTGCAGATTTTCTCTGTAGTCATTGCTCTAGTCAATGCTCACCTGTGCTTACCTCAGGACTATGCTAGGAAAGGAAGCAGAACCTGCGACTTTGGGAGAGGAAAGGAGAGTTACATGGCTTTTTGTCTCTGATACAGCATGCCCAGTCACAGTCTCAAAGAAAGAGTTTTCCAAGAGATGTGGCACAACAGGGAAGATCTGTGGGGCAGGAGGATATCTGTCAGGAAAGTCTCTGGAACAATTTGTCCATGGTCAAGAGATTTAAGATCTGCTTCTGCATGGATAATCACAGATGTTTTCAGAGCCCAGATTTTGAAATTACTTATATTTATTTTACATACACAGATCAAGTATGCCAGAAGAAAGGTGGATATTGACCACAGGACCATGAGAAAAGGATAAACATATATACTAATGACTGTACTTGGAAAGAGACCCCCCCTCCAATTTATATGGAGGTCACAGTACCTGATCAAATTTTAAACCTACAAAGTACAATATCAGCTAAAATGTCTATGATGACCTGTTCCTACTGCAATGCTCATGACAATAATAGTGACTAAAAATTCAGACAGTTAAGAATGCTCAAGTGGTCAAGTAATCTTGGAAGAAAACCCACATATCAAAGATCAGGCAACAGAGTCTGCCCATAAAAGTGCTGCATTGTTTGTATTTTGCGTTTTTTTCCTTTCATCCATTGTTCTGTCTTCTCAGATGCCACATAAATCCCTCCAGTGAATTTTCCACCATCCATAAAATAAACCCAAGACTTTGGAGGGTATAATTGTTTGAAGAGGAGCTTGACATGCATCACTGCTTTCCATCCCCAAAAGTAAATAAAGTGTGATTACTCCTGGCGTATGGTTTCCATTAAGATTCCTCTTCTGACTGTAAGAGCAAAATTGGGAAAACAAACTTACTGTTTCCAAAGCAGCTCACTCCCTCTTGCTTTGGTCCGTGAGGCACTCCAGCACATGAAAACAAAGATCAATTGCTTTAGATTCAACATGACCTCGTCCTCCTATATTGGTTTTGTTTTTTCCAACAGGGCCTAATGGAGTTGAACATACTGTTTATGTCATTCCAAAGCAGATGTGCATCTGTTATTTGAGCACAGTTCTGATTTCTATCTGAAATTTATGGAAATGTACTATTGACTTCAGATGGGAGATGGCTGGGCCTGAAGTTAGTGTGACAGACCTAATAAACCACCTGCACTCCTATCTAAGCAATTCCTTGAAATATACGAAACGGCAAGAAAATTCAGGAATAGAATCAATGATATTTTTCTAAGGCAGATTGTTGGCTGATGTAAATGTTGGTAGGGTGGCCACAAAGCTAGTCTTGAAATCTGGTGATGTGAGAAGGCAGCAGTACTCTTGACAGTTTGGACATTGCCTTTGTAACAAGACCATCCTCTTAACCGTGATGGTTCAGTGAGAAGAGACCCAAATGTTCATATAAAAACTGACCTGAGGTGCCAAAGTATTTCATTTTCTGTTTCTGAAGAGTTTATACGAATCTGTATTGGTCCTGGTCAATTGAGTACACCGTTCTTGCCCATGTCTTCTCCCCAAAATCCGTGTCTCTGTCCCTGTCATGACTCGCACACCACCCAGATTTCTGTTTCAGTGTCCCTGAAATGGTGCCATTGCCATACCCCTTCCTCCATCTCAACTCCCTGGACATGGCCCAGTTTCCACTGTCTTGAATGAGACTCGGACCTTACCTTTTGCTTTCTTCCCTGTTCATCATCTATTCCTATTTCCCGGTGATCCCCGATTAAGTTCCAGGCTTGACTCTATATTAGTGCTAAATAACTTTAATGCTATTAGCCTACTGGCAACCCAGGTTGTGTTTCTTTACTGCCCCAGTTGCCAAATCAAGTTGCTTTTAGATTGTAATATCAACCAAGGCAGGACACTCTGGTTTTTGTACAGCATACAATAATGAGGGAGCAGTCATAAGACCCACAGCAGCATACTGACCAGCCCGTATTGTATGCTGTATATTTGGGGGACAGTAATTTCAAAAGAAAAATCAAACAAAAAAGTTATCTGAGTCACCTGGACTCAGCTTTGCATGTCCTTCCTGACTCGCTCATTTAATGTTGTAAGGGGAGACAGGCAGAAAAAAGAAAACCCCCGATGTGAGTTCCAGGTCCTGCATCTCAATAACTTCTTCTGTCCTTCATGATCACCCACCATTCCTCAGGAAGGGGAGAGTGGGGATAAGTGATGCCTGCTGCGAGTCATAGTTCCTTAAAAGGAAGTGATGGAGGACATAGATTTCTGAGCTCTGTGACAAAGTGGCATGCTGGAGATTTTTTTGTGGGTCAGAGGGACAAAGCCACCCTGGGATTGTCCCTGCCTATCAAGAATACTCGCTCACATTAAATTATATCTCCAGTTTATCCACCTGTAAAATGTGGTTAAAAGTATTGTCTTCCTTCATTAAGTTATTTGGGACTTCTGGGAACAAAATACATTACATGAAAGCTACCAGCTTTCTTTTGTGTGTGTCTTGCCCATGCTTTCCTTCTCTCTACACAACTGTTTGCCTTTTGTGTGCTCCCTGGGTGAATTCTTCTCTTACAATCATAAGTCTGAATTAGATCAGAGACCTTCAAACCCTTGGTCTAGCTTTAAGCTAAGTTATTTAACGTTGAAATGGAGCTGAGCATGAATTAGGACAAATTATTTGCTTCTCTTCTCCAAAAACGTGGATTTTTATGTGTGGTTTTTTTGAGCACAACTGCCATGAATTTTACACAGTTAAACCTGCAGTAATGCTGGCATGACATTTCAGGAAGCTTTCATATTTAATGGCACACTGTACACAGAGTAAATAACCAGGCCCCATTCCAGTCCACTTTACATCCCGCTAAGGTTATAAGGTTGCTCATGTGACAACTTGCTTCCAGTTGAATCATCCACAGAGCCTGAACTCGCAACCTCTGTGACTGCAGTTATAATTTTCTATGACTGGAGCTAAAACCATTAGGTTTGTTGCCTCAGAGGCAGTAAGAGCCTTATCAACCTCCTCTGCACTTCAACCAATGGGAAGGAAGAAAAAATATCAGGAAGAGCATCGTGCCAAGTGTAACCCACAGTGGAAAAAGTCCTCTATGCGTTTGTCTAATGTGTAAGGCTCATCTGTCCATTTCACTTTAAAATCGTCATCAAAAACCAGAGATCCTCTTCAACAAGTGCTACTTAACACAGCACCTGATTTCTTGAAAATTAATTCAGCCAAGTCCACAGCTCATGCAAACCTGTGTGATTTATCTCTTTAAAACAAGACAAAACAGTGCTTTTCATTTCAGAGACAGCGAGAGACAGAACAGGGACTAAGGGATCCTGTGATATGGGCGTTCTGTCAGTTGAATATTAAAACAGTCACATAAAACCTGAATGATATGCTAACAGCTAAGCAGAGGTGGGATAAGCTCTGCAGAAACAGGAAAAAAACCTCAGTAATTTACAAATATATTCCTTGCAAAGGTCACAAAACATTCCAGATGAAAATGTTCACCATTAAAAGTGGTCTCAGCTGGGATGAGTGAGTCAACACTATGGGGGGAGACTTTTATCCAAAATTAGGCTGAATTTTTTTTTTCAGCCAAAATCTCTCTTCCAGACTTTCTCGTTGTGTAGCAGGAACCACTAGGATCTGAGAGGGCTCAGCTCCTCATGGTCATGTTCAGTACACTTGCACAATGGGGTCCTGGCTGGTTGGACTTCACCAAGTTGCATCTTTCAGTAGTAACTCCTTTTTTAGGCATCAGTGATGGTGATTGGGAGCCTACCGTTCTCTCCGTCTTGTTTCAGTCTGAACAGAATCATTCTGGCATGCAATGAGAGAGGGTTGCTTAGTGTTTACCTGAAAAGGATCTCTTGAGCTCTATTTTGCAGGGACTCTGTTACTCGCCTACACTGAAATCTCAGAGGACTCTATCACATTTTATGAGCTGGGAGATGGAAGGCTGACGTTGCTCTCCAGTAACTATTCCCCTGTGTAGGGAGTGATTTTGAGAGAAAACTCTCAGTGAAGGAACCAAAATCCTTTGTAGTCACTGTCTTTGCGTGGTAATACAACCCAGTGGTGTTAAAACAACATTAAACTAAGCTTAATAGCTCTGCCTTGCTCATCTGTATAGTGGCTGATGAAACATTATGAATGCAAAACAAATCATGTGTTCAGGCTAGTTGAGGATCCACATGGCATCTGAATGTGCTGCATGAATTATTCACACTGTTTTTCTTCACCAGTGTCATCCCTCCCCCATCACAGAATAAAGCTCCTTTTCTGGCCTTAGCAGAGTCCTCTAAAGCTGTTCCTGTTTCACCGAGGAAAGTTTTGTTTCTAGTGTGTCAAAAACATACCAGTCAGGTCACCTAGTAAATGAGAAGTGATAAAATATTAAAATGGTCAAGAAAGAAGGGAGAGAGAGGAAGAGCTGGCAAGCTTCCTCCCCAGTGCGGGTGAAGGGCTTCTCTCTCATTTTTTATTTTTTAACAAAGTATCCCAAGTGTTGTGTTTTTCTGTACAACTGTCCTACGCACAGCTCCATCTTCCCTTTTAGCTCATAAATGAGCACCCTCTCACCAACTCCACATGAGCTCTAATACTCTCTATGGACATTTCTGCACAGGGCAGAGGACAGCAGCATGGGAGTACGTGGTGTCAGTCCAAACAAGAGGCACTACAGGTAGAAGATCAGAGCCCAGCCAGCTGGATAGACCGTGCTGAGCTGCTCTTGAGGCAGGCACTGCCTCTCTGGCGCAAACCAAATTTCCTCAAAATCAAAGTGTGCTTAATTCTGGTGTTAACATTCAGAACCAGCCCTGCTTTCAATCAGTATGAACTACCTCCCCTATGCCATTCCTCCAATCTCAGTTGCTGAAATTACTGTGATAATTACTGTTTGACTTCTGTGACCCTTCTGTTAATTTTTGCAGCCAGAAAATAAGGGATATTCAATTTTGACTTCAAAACCAACACAATCTGTTTTTCAGCATTGACCTGCTGTGTGTCTGTTACCAGGAGGCAAATATTTGCAGTGATTTGGTAGGTACATAGAAAGCAGATTGATAGGGGGTCAATCAGCATGCCAAATACTTCGCTATTTGCTCTCATGAAAGGCTGGTGAACCTACTTTTTTGTTTGCTCTTGGTTTTTTTTTTTTCAGTTTGCTCCTCTCTGCTTGCCTTGCCTACAGGAGCACTGATCTATTTGTCAGCATCTCATTTTAATCTCCATTAATCCAATGAAGTGCATAGTGTCTCTAATTGCTTATTTTTAAAATTTCCAGGGTTTTCAGAGTCACACAGGTCTCAGCCTGGCGGACCAAGGTCTATAGTGTGTCACAGCATTGACATCCATCAGAGAGAACCTATAGATAGGAAGCAAGCCAACACATTAATTGCCTGCAAAGTCCTTGGGCATTTTTAGTCAGGAAAGAAATAAGAAGTGTGTGTGACAAGGCTGTGGAGTTGTGGGGGTCCTATCCCCCTTACCCTGAACAAATCAGAAGAGTCCAATCAGCTCTGTGTTGAGAGAGCCTGAAAAAAATATGCCTTTCTCTGGTCTCCTGGACCTCAAAGATGCAGTAAAGTTGGTTGTAGGAATAGGAGGTAAAGCTTGAGTGACAGGAAACCAGCGAAGTTTTATGGTCTTGCCCTGTCTGGGGAAGTAACCAAGTATATTTCATCCTGAAGCAAGCTTTCCTGCAAAGTCCAACAGTCTTCTGCTCCCTTATTTCTTCATATTTGCCATTTTAAGATATTGCTAATTGTGTGCTAGTTGCTATGCTGGCCCTGTATCAGGTCAGTCATTGCAAGTGAGCCATGATAACACATTCTTGTGCTATCCTTCCTTCTCCCAAGGACCCCAGTTCAGTCTCACGTCCCACTGTACCTTAAATTAAGGACCATGGAATCTCTGTGGGAAAACCTTCTTACCTGAGGTGAGTAAACGGTACTCAGGACTATAATGTCCTCATGAGCCAGAACCATAAGTAGGACAGTGTGGGAGTGATTTCTAACTACAATCTAGGGAAACTGCTCCTCTGAAACCTTTGGGGTTTTTTTTTGTTTGTGTTTTTGTTTTGTTGTTGTTGGTTTTTTGTTTGTTTTTTGTTTTGTTTTTGTTGTTGTGTTTGTTTTTTTTTTTTCTGTCCCCCATATCCAGATAACAGTTCCACAGATTTGTGTGTCAACTTCTCGTGAGTGTGCTGGGTTCATCAAACTGTGTCTGACCAGGAGCACTGTGCATCAAGGAGCATTTCCAGCCTGTTGGATCTGTTTTTCCCAGCAATTTCTTAACTTCTGATCAAAGCAAAGTGCAGGTGTTCGTGGTTTCCTCAGGTATGAAATGCTGCCCATGACTTCTTTCCAGAGAAGTCTTAAAGTCAGTCCTCAAGTCCCTCCAGAAAGTGCCACCACCCTGCTGCATGGTCAGAGATAAGCTGTGCTGATTGTAAACTGGAACCTGTTCCAACAAAAGACTCAGCAATTGTGGATGCACTGTCCAAATGCATATTTTGGTTATGAAGATTTATTTTTTTGCTGCTACCTTCAGAGAAGGATTCAAAGCTAGGATCAAGGCATGAAGGGTAAGGCACGACACAATTCTGACTGTAGCTTTCTGCTGCATCTCTGGTTCTGGAGGTGTTTCAGTGCAATTCAAAACATCAAGACTGAGCAGATGGACTTGGAAGAAGGGAAATTAACCTGCCCTGCTGATCCTCCTTTCCCCTAGACTATACAGTTGCTGCATTATTCCTTATTATTGTACTAAGTTTCAAAATAGAGCCAGAGAGCCCAGTAAGCAGCATGCAATTATCTTCTCCAGGTGTTCCCATACCTGCCCTTTCTCAACTACTAATCTTCCTCCATGTAGGCAGCAGAAAGCAAGTGACATGTTTATTAGCTCACATTCAGCTGTGCTTGGTTGGTAGCTACACAATAGTGGAACAGCTCTTTGCAACCATTTCATTTGTGATGAAGGATGCTGTTTTAAATGTTTGACAAAAGACTACGACAATTGTATGTTCTCACATTCAGCTGTGCTTGGTTGGTAGCTACACAATAGTGGAACAGCTCTTTGCAACCATTTCATTTTTGATGAAGGATGCTGTTTTAATTGTCGTAGTCTTTTGTCAAACATTTGTATGTTGCTGAAGAACCTAAGGTTACACACTAGCTGTTACTGCAGGACTAATGAACAGCATGTTCTGTTTAAACAAAACTGACACTAAGTTAAGTGACTACATGCAAAAAGAGGATCTTGGCTGGTAATTGGCTAAGGATTGAAGGCAAGGAAGTCAAAACTGCAAGCATCCAGGGTCTTTCTTAGAAGGTATTCTATTTTTAGACAGGAAATCTTTTATGCCTTTGAGAGTTATGATCAGAATAGTTGCTGTTCTCAACCACTTTAATGAAGACATATAATAGTGGTGGTGATTTTATATTTTTACAGTGAGTGCTTAAGATATTGAAGAGGGTTTCATGTGGCAGGAGGTTAATTTCCCAGATCCATCACAGACATTTTATATAATAGAGCCCAATTCAATCATCTTTGAAGTCAAGAGGACATTTTCTATCAAACTCAGTCTTGTTTAGATTAGATCTAAAATCTTCAAATTCGATTCATAATTCTCATTCTTCAGTTACCCTGGTGGCAAGGGAGGCAGGAAGAGAGAAAACAGAAGAGCTAATGAAGCTTATTTGACTGTGTGATCAAGATAAATGAAGAAAAACTGGGTAGTCTTCCAATACTCATCATGTAAGTATTGAATAGAAAGGACATAAAATCTTTTCACAATTAGTCAGAATAAACTTTCTCTTTGGTTTTTGGCCAACATAGTGTATACCATTCATAAGTGAAACCATCCTGTATTATGGAGAATGGTCCATGGCAGAACTTAAACAAACCTGGGTGAAGTACTGAGTTTTAAAACTTGATTCTTTGTAAAATGGCACTAACTGGAAGGATACATGAAGAAATACCTGGAAAAGGTTAGTTTTTAATGTAGTTAACATATTTGTTTTTATATACTACTTTTATTAATATATAGAATATTTATTAAGTATAGTACTTAAGAATAATCTCTCTTTTGTGATAAATGTTTTAGGAGAATGATAGTGAGATTCATATGCAGAAATTCAGAAAGAATAGGGAACATAATTTCCTGAGGTGATTTCTCCTGGAACAGTTGAATCTGAAATCAAGCAATCTTATGAGTGATGCTACAGAGAAGAGTAAGGCCAGATCCTCAGCCACTGCCCAGAATT
Organism: Cariama cristata; assembly: GCF_000690535.1. Lineage (NCBI taxonomy): Eukaryota > Metazoa > Chordata > Aves > Cariamiformes > Cariamidae > Cariama > Cariama cristata. The sequence continues at coordinate 68,904 of NW_009611094.1, read as the reverse complement.
GACAACTGAAGTCAATAGAAGTCAATGAATAAAATGCCCATTGGAACCCAATGCAAAGTGCTTCACCTCTGAAAAGTCATGACTCTATCAGCAAGAGAAAGACAGACGTAAGATGGCAGATTCTATTTTTCTATATTGACAACTGATATCATGTACGTCTTCTGTCCTAAAAATATTTAAGGTTCCAAAAAAGGTGCCTCTTACATCCTGCATTTCTGTTTTCTCCTAGTACCTCTTTGTATATATTCCCAAAGGGAATAGGAAGCAGGGTGTATGTGGCCATAAATCAGTAACAGTGGACTTTTGTCATGTCTAGTCCAAATGTATGGTTAAAAGTCTTGCAGTAAATACCAAGTGGCTGGTGTCAGCATGGATCTCTGTTGATGCCAATTGTTTGCCATCACTATGATAAGGGGATTGGTTCTTTGTAGCGGGCAGCACACTGGGTATTCTTGGGGGCCTTAGGACAGGAACAACTGTTGCTTGAAGAGCGTGGTCTTGCAGCTTGTTAAAGCCAGCATTCAAGTTGACAACTAAATCTGGGCTTTTTGATGTCTCCAAAAGAGAATAAAGAGTTTCAAGGATGAAGAGAAAGGTGACAGCCTGAAGGAATTTGGGCAAATTTTCCAACTTGTAGAGGTTGGAAAGACATCTGAGCCACAAACCCAGCTGTGATTATTCCCCAAATGTGGGATTAGTTTTTATTAGATTCTATATTTCACAGACTACATCCACCTGTCTCCCATTCTCTATTTCTAATCCTTCAGAATGAAATGAATGTTAGAATATCCCTGAAATCTTAAAGCTTTGAATTTTGAAGCTGAAGATTTATCACAGTTGATTCCCCATTATAGCAGAAAGGGCTTGGATAAACATGTGGTGATGGTCCACAAACATCAACGTCATCTGCTTCTAAGACAGATTGCTAGTTAGCATTTTTGCTGTCCACTTGTATATTCATAATCCAAATACTAGTTTAGATGCTTGACAAAGGTAAGTTAAATACTTTCATTATTCATAAACAAAAGAAAAATAAATTAGGGTTATTCTTGTAAGTATTAATCATTCCCATTCAGTCACTGTCATTGATTAAAGTTTAATTATTTCACACTCACTTAAAATACGGGGAAAATAATTATTAATGGCAAGGAATCTTATCCAGAAAGCAATAACTGTTGTTCCATTAAGTCTTCCTCTCTAGTGATGCATTAGGATCCTAATGTATCAGTTCTGTGAAATTCTAACTGGTTCTCATCCACAAAAACCACTTAAACAGACGCTGAACTTCAAGCCTGCGAACATTTCTGGAAGATGTCCTAAAACGTGGCTGAGTTGAAAGCAGAATATTCAGCAGCTGAAAGGAACTGTCCTATTTAATGACTGTTACTGAAGCAAGAGAGAGACATCAAATTCATTGTAAAGTGTTACCAAAAAAGAAGTAGAAATAATTAATTCCTTTAATGCAATCAATAACAGTATTAATCCCAGGGGCAAAACACTTGGCAGGGGCAAAGATGTATTATGTAAGCTCACTGCAGTTTAAGAAAAAATGTTCATTTTGTTCTTATATAGTTATCTATCAGGGGAGACCTCAAAGCAAGCTTTAGGTGTCTCAAATGCTGGAGAAAAACTGGGAGGAATCATCAGGGTTTTAGTGGAGGTCAGGTGTGGGAGAGGAAGGGAAGCTAGAAGGGGTCTATTTGTCCTGGGAGAGATGTTTGCCTGTTTCTCACTCTCTCTTTCTTTGTCTCGAGCAGCTGGATCTGCCAGCACAGGTACAACTGATGACTGATTTGCCTTCTGCCTTGAGTTAGTTTTGGTAGCTCATCATTTTTGCAAAGTGATCTACAGGATGCTTTACTCACACATGCAATTTGTACAGATTATGACTAAGCCAATACATTGCAGTGAACTAGCAGGACATAACAAATGACACAAAGTCATGCAATCAGCTTGATTTTGTACATGACTGTGCTAACAAGATGATAGGTTTGGTATGAGACATGCTTCTGCTAATGGTGAAAATCAGTGCCAAAACTCGTGCACTGGGATGGGAGGATCAGCAGGTTTATGACGAGGACAAAGGCAGAGGCTAAAATCAGAGACATTTCCTTTCACTAGCTCTATTCTGCAGAAATTCGTTGCTTGATTTTTAATGGTCTAGTTATTGTCTCCAAATCACAAATGAGATAAATACTGTCTTTGTTAATCTGAAAACCTAGAAATCTGCATTTGCTGGTGTAAGCTAGTAAATAGGTACCTGACACAAATTGGCAGAGTTCTTTAAAAAGGGCTCATTAAAATGAGGCTGTTTCAAGACACCTGTCTGGGTTTTGCTGACATTTGGCAAGTCCAGTGTTCAAAACCAGTTGTTTTATTCAGAGATTATTTTGTTGGATAATGGCACAATTTATTTGCTTAACCTTACATGTCTCTGCTGCAGTGGCACAGACTATTAGCTTTCGTCCTGGAAGTAAAAGAACATTCCTATTACGCTTATTTCTCCCTACATCCAAACAAACAAAAGAGTCTCCATAGAGGAGAAGACAAATCCATTAATTTCATTTAAAAGAATCTCAATTTCCTCTCTTTTACCAGCTGAAATGCTAGTAAGGGTCAATGGAAACAAAACTAATGTAGCTCAGTATATTTTCTTAAACTCTGTCCACATTGGTCAATCTATCTTTCTGCGAAAGCTAACAATCCATTTGAAAACCCCCACATTGAATGTTCAGAAGAAAAAGATTTTAAAATTTGATAATTTTGGTTATTTATTTATCCCTTATTTCATAAATGAGAAGTGAAAGGAGGAAAGGCAGCATCATTATCTTACTCCACTTCTTAGTCATTCACTATGAGCAAGAGTACGTTCCTTTAGCGTTTCATGGGGGGACGTCAGCCTCACTAGTGAGAGGAGTGGATCAAAACCTACCTGCTGCCAACACTGTTCCTCAGCTGTTCTGAGTCAAGCAGACTCCTGGAAATACAGACGGGTTCTCAAAAATAGTTATAGCAACAACAACTAATGTCTTAAACATAGACACTCAAAAATAATCCTCACTCTGATATGTGGGTAAATCCGTGTCTCTTCCTCTCTTTCACCAGTTCTGTCTCCAGTTTCTGTCATACACTTTATCATGGGAGACAAAAAAACATAGTCAGATGCTGAAATTAATGCAAGACTGGGCCTTGATTCTGAATATCTCAGATTGTACACAGTGCGAATAATCCAAAACGAGTCACACGAAACTCGCACAGCTGCCCTCACCCATGAGCAGCTGACATCAGTTAACACTTCCATAGGTAATTAGCACTCATCAGGGATAGATCAAAGTGGGAAGTCAGACCAGGGTTATGTAAAATGCCTAGATACGGAGGATAGTAAGAAGTCCTAGTATTTGGAGACAAAGTTGTGAAAGGAAGCTGGGAGGCTGGTGAGCAGGGTTGCAGCTAAAGGAGCATCCAGACTTCCACCACCAGGTCTCTGCTTGAAAATGAAACCAGATCAGCAGTGTCATGAAATCATTTATGTCTGATAGCTGTGATTCATGTCAGTCAATGGGTCAAAGGGCCCAGTTCTCAAAAGACAGTTGGGAAACCCCACAAAAAATGTTGTCTCCACAGTTGGATATCTCTACATCCATGTCATATTGATAAAGATGTGAAGAACTCAATGAATATGGGAATGTAACACCACCTCCTAAATAGGATTATTAGGTACAGGCAGCAGGATTGAGACACACACGTTCTGTGTACAGGTATGGTGAAATTTCACATTACCGATGGGAAAGCTGGGGTTTTCTACACATACTGTACCCCTTAAAGCTTACCTGTAACAAACATCTACTTCTCCATGTGAAAAATGAAAATGAAGAAAATACATTAAGACCCTTGCTATTGCTATTGTACTAACAAGTTGTGACATGGATTTAAATTATTCAATATATTCATAATTACATAAGGTAGAGTTACTCAGCAGATTCTTACATTAGGAAGCCAGAAGGTATGGTGTGATCATCCAGTCTGTCTCCCATATAGCACAGTGTAAAAGATCTGAATTAATTTCTGTTTGAACTAGAACACCTTCATCAGCACATTTCAAGCTCATCTGTGGTTTACTTACAACACACATCTCCCCATTTTTCATACATGGGAGTGTTCTGATATCATAGCAATTACTAAACCGATGATAGATTAATAAACCTGTAAAGAGACTTGATATCATTCTCACTCCTTTAAATTAACTGAATAAAAAAAAAATATACTAATGGACCTTCAATTTCTTTGTCAAGCTCCTATTGCATGATTTGGGGAGAAAATTGGAACACTAAGCGAGAACTTAATTATTCCTGAAACTATTAATTTACCTTGACCACAGAAAACCTGATCATCCCAAGGGATTTGATTTGTGCGTTAGAGCCAGTGTAGGACATTTATAAAAAATTAAAGGTATGAGTAAATAGCCTTTCTTGGACTCTTCTCCCTCTGCCCCTTTTCAAAGAGCACAGCTGTGCGTTTATAATACAAGACAATTTCTTACCTATTTCTGGAACAGCCTGACCACCCTGACAGAATACCGTCTGACCTCTTTCCTGGCTTTCTTTCCGTAAGTAAATATCCCATAATATTTGACACTGTTTCCAAAAACATTACTGCAGTACATTAGACTAAATTATTCCTAGATGCAGGCTTTAGCAGCTCCTTTTATAGAAACCCAAAGTTTACTTCATGTAAGCAGGTATGCACCAATGTCTTAGAGCAACTAGGGAGAAAAAAGTATTATTAGTTGTATTGAAGTTCACTCCTGAAAATCAGCTGTAGAACAGCTGCATTTTAGCTATCTACTGAATTCTCAGTGATAGCTGAAGCAGAGATAGTAGTTAATTAAAACACCCAGTTGATAATATGTTTTCCACTTTGACTATGATGGCATGAAAATCCAGCTGTCTCTGAGGGCCCTTCCTGATTCTATGAGAAGAAAAAAACAGTTTTTCAGCAATATCCTTTCCTGTGAGCTATTTCTTTATTGGTGTATTCTGTTTCCTAAAAAGACTGCAATGATTCACACCAAAGACCTATCTTCCACAGAGCTCTTCATAAATCATCCTTATAATCACAAGTCAAGTGACCCTATGGTTTCACTATTTGAAAAGAGGTTTAAACAGATTTGCTTTGTAAAGCAGTGAACAGGAAGGATAATTCTGCCTGTCTTTCCAATTGTTCATCTTCATTTCCCTGTATGATCTCAGATTTCCTGTTCCCTGAACCTTGTCCTTTCATGTAATGAGGGAATTTAGAATGTCTTGCTCTTCAATTATTGCCTAAATCTTAAATTATTCTTAAAACAGCACCATATCAAATAATCCAAATAGGGCTTGCACTCTGCAAATGAAGGGTGCTGTCAGAATACACTTTCCTGTATTAGGTGTCCTCATGGCACTCTGTTGTGTTGCATGTCAGACTCTTATGAGGCAAGAAACACGCTAGGCTGTTAAATTCAAGGAGAAATTCTTTGGACATATGCAGGCAGATAAGGACGAAAAGAACAAAGAGGGGAAAAAAATGAGAACAAGGAAACTTTCGTAATTGACTGATACAAGGAAAGGAATAAGCACCATTTTTGCTTAAAAGCAAGTCCAGGTATTGGAGTTTGTAACCCTATGTGCAATGATGAATGAATACAGCAGATGTTGTCTATGTGAATGTAGTGTATACATTCACTTTTTCTTTTCCTACCTTTTCAGCACAGGCACAGCACATCTGTGTTTTTTGAATTGGTCAGAGCTCCCTTGAACCTTATATATTAAATTATGAAAATTCACGGGTGACAGGCAGCAAAACCTCTGGCAGCAACTCTTTCTCCCAAAGATGACTTGACTGAAAGTGATAAAAAAGTCCGTTGGCACCGCCCTTTAATTGAAACTTAACTTAAAATATCATAGACGTTTTCATAAAAAAACAAATAAAATCTCTGCTTGATGGAAAGCATTTTCTGTCTTTTTTAATTTCAAGTGTTACCTGGTTTGTTCTTGCTTTTATGAAAACTTAGACAGAAAAAAAAAGACGTATGCAGAACTACCATAGAAACTATGTTTATAGAATATTTTCAAGGAGGAAAAAAATACTGTTCAACTAGTTTCACAAATCACCAGATTGTCCAAAATCAAAACACCACTGAGTATAACCAATATTTCCACCACATCTAGGAGTCTAGCCAAAAAACTACAGGTGACGCTGCTTTCCTTCATACTTGTCTAATATGAACCCAGTATCTCTGCAGCAAACAGATGTGCCTACATCCAAGTTTATGTGCATTCATTTTATATAGTGCCTTTACAGGGAGATCAAAATGTGGTGATTTTGAATCACAAATTATGAAACAGCTGCAGCATAGTACTTGGTTCATTAAAAGAGCTTGATCTCCAGACTGATGATAACTTATAGCTTTGTTTTTCTCATCTACCTAGGACAGTTAGGATTCCAGTCTTCTGCAAATTCGAGAAACCACCATAGAGGATCTCAGTTCAAAATTCGTCAATGATACGCAGTTGTTTGACCTATTTGGAAGGTTTCTCCAGAAAAGCACGTCTCTGGTCAACCAAAAATACTTTTCTAACTTCCAGCATAGATTCGTGGACAGCCTATTCCCACTCATGACTTTCCACACCCTCATCTCACGTTAGAGGTTTTCTTAGCTTTACTCTCGCTTTTCCTTGGTATTTACTTCAATCTCTAATGCACGTACCGGCAGTAACAACCTAACTCTCCCCAGCCTCCACTTCACTCAGCTAAACAAGCCAAACTTTTATAGTTCCCTAAAATGGATTCTCTGTTTTCCTGATGTTTCTAGAAACAGCTATCTGTGCCTGTTTTACCCTGAACATATCTTTCCGAACTCAGATGACTGGGTTGCATGCTGCCTTGCATTGGAAATTTTAATGTCAGCTCAAGAAAGTAGGGGTAACAGAGAAGTCTTCCTTTATTACACTGGTGGTTTGCAAGTTATTTGGTCATGCTAGTCTCCATTCAGCCTCTGTGGGGAAGTTTCTGTCACAGAAAACACAACTGACACGGTCTCTGGCTTTCTTAGCAAACAAGACCAAGTCATTTAAATAAAAAAACCCCGAAGCTCAACAATCATGACAAACTTGTCTTTTAACTCCTATCAAGGTTTTATCCTTTTGGCATAGCCGGCTCATCTCAGTAGTGCAGGGAAACGGAGAGAGTGCTGCTGATGCCTTATTGTGTACGTTTACATGTACATATGATCAAATGACTCAGTTTCTTAAGGACGCAGATTTATTATACTCCATGATCGTTAAGGCAAATTTCTGAAGCATATGTAGAGCTTTAGGTATATATCTGACATACACTGGCTTCTACCGGCTGCCCCACCTGCTTAATTAAAAAAACAACACAAGCAGCAAATAAAAACACTGACCTGACTACACTTAAAATGCAGTTATTCTATTTAACCTACTTTGAAGGCTGGTACAGAGTCTGAGTATTGTACTGGGTTGAATATCAATCATTCACAATTGTACTGTTCTGTACCTCTGGGGATAGATGTGAAGATTTTTATTGAAGTTCTAGGCAGTCATGAAGAATTGTACTCTGACATCTAGCACAACCATTTACCTGATTTCCCACCTATCAGGGAAAACAAATTTGCTCTCTGCTGTCCACTGATACATATAAACAAGGCATGGGCTGGTGAAGAGCATAGAATGGTGGGCAGTGTTGATCTAACTCTCACTCTTTTGAAACTGTTTTATCCACTGGCTTTTCTTTAACAAAGAAACTGCCTAGAGGGTAACCACGATGAAGACAAGCCTCTCAGTGTGAGCTGAAGATAAAAGTTGTTGTAATGATTTTGTGTGTCTGCAGAGACCTGGACAATAACTCGAGTGAACTGCCCTATTTGTTTTCATGAGGTGTTAACTCAGATACCCAGGGATAATAATGTGATGTCACCATTGTAAACTATTTCATTCTTCACAAAAGCACAGATTTAAACAGTTTATTGTGACAATCTCATTTTTCTCTCAGATCATTGTTTCATGTAGATTTTCTCATCTCTCCCTTCAGCTGTCTAGTACCTGAGTGCCTTCCCACACAGCAAACGAGGCCTCCTGGCACAGTCCAGTCTCTCTCTCTGTGCCCCTCTCCTGGGGTCGGCAGCATTTCCATACTGCCATGCCAGCCACTAGGGCACTCCAGGTACAGCCGAGTTAGATTATATTCTTACACTACTCCTGCCATCACATCCAATTTGCATTCTCATTTGAGAAATTAGTGTGTGCTAAGCCTATGTATGCTTTGATCCAGCTACAGCCTAGCAGCAGAGAAGTAATGGCTTCTTAACCCACCCACCTGTAACCAACCATGTGAATGCTCCTAACCCCTCTACCACAAAGTCAAAACCCTTTGAGTTAAAACCCTTTTTGGCAACACCTTGTTGAACTCTGAGCACTGTGATGGATGCGCAGTTATTCTTGGGGTCTCAGATAGAAGTCTATCCTGAACATCTTGCAGGCACTATGGGACAACTTCCTAACAAGTTTCTCAGCTGTGGCTGACTGCACAAGTGCTTTCATTGGAAAGTCAAACTGTGTAATTTAGCTTAATGTTAAAGATGCTTTAGGCTGGGCTGAGTACGCTAACACAAAGCAGAAGAGATCTGCAACTGAACTAACCCATCTTTAGTCTGGAATGACAACTCACAGATGAGTAGCCAGTTTTGTTTTCTTTTTTCCTTTTTTTTTTTTCTTCAGGCACCTGCAGGTCTTACTGACTAGCTGAACATTTCTAGTGTGCCTTACAGAACACTCAAACATGTTACAATAAACTGATTTCACTAGGGTTTATACCAACTGTGTTTTGTCCTGAAATGCCCACATGTTGTGCTTTCTCCAACCAGCTGAGTTGCAAATGGCTATTTGCTGAGCACCGAACATTACATGGTATGAAGCTCTACCCATGCTACATCTAGAGATTTGTTACAGGTGTGAGACCAGTTCAGATGTGACCACAAGTCAGGTGATGATGCTTGCATGGGTTCAGCATCATTCTCTAGATATGTTTTGTCTCCTTTACAGACACCTTGCATCCATGCAATGTGCTTAGGGGATTACCTGTCCCACATCAGGGAAACTGAGGAGATTGTTTAAACAAACCCACAACATGGAGTACATTTAAGATGTAGACAAAGTCCTAAACATGACAACCAAGACTAAGGAGATCAGTATGAACATGATGCTTCTCACTGGAGAGGAAGCAAGAAGGCAAGAAACCAGGACAATTCTCCTTTGCAACTCTGCATGATATACCCTGAAGACTTCGGGGAAGCAACAGCTGGGAACAGCTGGAGCCTACACAGTGGGTCAAGGTCAGATGAGTCCCCTTAATGTCTGTCCCACAGATTGTTGCCTAGTAGCTTGTGCAGAGCTCTACTTCTCTCCCTTCCTTATGACAATGTTGTATATCTTTTCAGTGGTAAAAATAGGAATATGTCTTTTTAATACACTTTTTTTCTCCTTGGCAGCTACAGACTGAGAAACATAGGTTCATGGAGAAAAGCAAATAAGGTCTTACCCCTATAAGACCTTTGAAGAAAATGGCTTTTAGAAAGGCCACACTCCACTCACTAATTGTCTAATATTTTCTCAAGGTCTAGCAAAGGGCTTGAATCAATAATAACTTGCATACAACAAGCTAGACAGGTTAAGTAGACTTAGAACTCTTGTCAAAATAGATGACATTAATTAACATCATGACAGCAAGCCATAATAATACCCCATAAAAACTGCATTAGAAAGGAGGTAAAGTAACACAGGTCATGTTAACTTACTGCATAAGGGAAAGGAGAGGGTGGCATTTTTTTTCTGGTGAGAATTAGGAAACTGTGTAGCTCAGAGACTATAAAGACACCTCAAGTATCTTAGGTCAGAGGCCTCAGCTGGTCCCACATAGGCAAGCTGGCAGACTCAGGTGAAGTTCCACTAAGAAATGGTGGGATGGTACATTATGTTCAGTTGGGCTAAATCCAGTTGCAATGGTTGGGTTTTGATTCTTATTTTGCTTTGGAAAAAGAAGGGAGGGAGACAGAGAAAGGAGCGAGGAAAAGAAAGATGGAAAGAACAGAATGAAAAAGGTAAGGAAAAAAGAAATAAACTAGTGAAGCAGAAGAGGCACATTCATCTCAGGTAGGCCTGTGTCTGCCTGCCTTTCTTCCTATATCAGTAGTGGATGATCATGAGCCAGCTTGAAGAAAGGGAACAAGGAGGGAAGGAAAAAGGGACGGTACCTTCAAGGTGTATGGGGTTGCTACTGTTGTGTGTACTACTGTCAGTGTCACTGATACCCTCCCTGCGTACTTCACTCCACACTAAGAAAAAGCAGTAGTATCCAAAGCTGCCCATGGCCATGCCAGAATTAAATCCTGCCTGTGCTGGAGTGACCTGTTTTGTGATCTATTGCTATGACCTTGCTGCTGATTTATAGCTTTTTCCCTGAGACAGTGCAAGGAGTCATAAAAAGTTTTTTCTTTTTTTTTTTAGATTCCCTACTACTGCCATCAATAGCTCCTCCTTGGATGCATTGTGCAAGCCTGTGAAATAAAACAACTCCTAGACTTCTTGACCCTTATATTATTTTCTCTTCCACAATCTTTTTGTGCCACACAGGAACTGTAAAAGAATAAAAACTCAGCAAACTCTCCCACCAGTTCATGATGCACTCTAAGTACATTTTTATAACAAGTTTAATGTTAACGAGCACCTGTTAGTCTTGGAAATCATCATAAAAGGTATAAAAAGACTGATACTGTAAATTTAATATTCTCTTGAGGCCATCTCCAAGTTTGAAGTAAAGTTTTAAGAGAAGCATACACAAATTTGCTCTGTGAGATGATGATAATTTCTGGTTACATGCTGCTTTTGTGGTTTAGGCATGCATCACATTTACAAGAGTGCCAGGCTATTACTTGTCTTTGAAAGGACAGAATTTGCACCCTTCTTTAACCAAAAAAAAAAAAACCAAAAACAAAAAAAAAACCAAAAAAAATCACTTGCTTGGAAAGGTGACTTCAAGACTGTTACCGTAAAATCATTCTTGAGTGCTAAATACTGTCATTAAATGAAGAAGGAGTTAATCAACCTTTCTTCTTCTGGTGATCAGTTACGCAGACAAGGACTTTTTTCAGAAAGCAGTTAGAGCGGTATAAAGTGAGTGAGCAAGGCTGTAGAAGTGGTCGATAGTTCTGTGAAGTAATAATAATAATAATGTCTCAGCCAGCATAATTTCTAGGTGGTAATTCATATTACAGTGAAGTTGATGGGACTTTTCAGGATTGCAGTTTTTTGCTAATGTTCATGGGACAATCCCATAAACATGTTGCAAATTCCACAAACATGGTATCTCCTGTCCAAGCCTTTACAGAAATTTTTAATTACTATTTTATTATTTAATTATGAGTCACAGTTATCATTGGAGGCAGAAAAGTATTCCAACAAGAGATAACACTTATTTCTGCCACTCTGCTCCTTGGTTTCCATGATAGATAGCAGTCACATGGAAGTCTGACAACTTTATGCCCACTAGTTTCCTTCAGGGAAAAAGTCAACATTTCCTATTCATCCATACATTAGCCCAGCAGTTGAACACACTAAAGTGTTTAATATTTATTTATCATTATAGTTCTCTGGCAAGTGAGAATTTTGACCCTATCTTACAGACGTAGGTGAAGGCAAAAAGCAGCTGAATATTAAATAACGAGGCAGCCTTCCATTAGTCAGATCCGTCTTTTTTGTCTGTGTTTTTTCTCCAGAGAAGCTCAGTCCTCAGGTAAAGCACACAAGGCAAGAGGCCCAGGGAGCTCCTACCAACTTGTTTGTACTTATTGCACAAGAACAGGATGCAAACAGTGGATTGGAGGGGGACTGGACAAGTTCACAGAAGAAAAAAAAAATCTGTGGAGGATCATTAAAAACATCAAAACCACATCTGACTGGGGGAGGCTCAGAGCTGGAAATATGCTAAAGACTGGAAGAATATTAGAGGGAAATTCTGTATCTTTTCTAATGTATATTTTTTCCCTTAGCCTTACTATTCCCTTGGCAGTTGGGTTCAAGCACTGCTGAAGATGGACTACACAGGTATTTGTTCTCATGTAGCACAGCAGAGTAGTCTAATATGTTTATGGGTTCTTGGGAAACAACTTATGGTTCACCAGGTTCCTCAGTCAGCTTTGTGTCTCACAAGAAAAACAAGGTGAGGGAATTTCTTGTTGGTGGCTATAAAAAGCTTCTGTGATCAGAAAAGACTGTAACTTTTTCTATACAGTCATGGCTAGGCAACTGATAAATCCTAGCTTGCAGTTGTCCTGGACAATAAGGTGATGTCACATGATCTCAAGAGTCTGAAGAGACTGTGGTCATTCTGGGAATATGTGGAAAGATTTTGCTTATCTCTTATAACCCTACAGGTTGCCTGGTGTCAGAAGATATTTCAGAAGGGGTAATTCTTTCTAAACAAGGATTAGTTACTGAAATCTTGTTCTGTTCTGCCTTAGAAAGAAGTGAGAAAATCAAATGATAGCCCCTCATTAAGATTTTAAAATGTCTTCCCTTGTTGATGTGTCTGGCATAGGGTGTGAAAAATAGCATTCTTTGTGTCAGTGAGTGGTGCGTGGGATACTGGAAGACAGCCAGCCCCCCCATTTCCCTACCTCTCTCCTAATTAGCGGTGGAAAGCCCTGTCCCAGCCTAACCTCACACACTGCACTGTTCATAACTCTTAGAGCATGGCTGCCATTTCAGACAACGTGCTAATATCTTTGTCAAGTTTCTCTCTAGTTCACTGTCTTTGAAGCCTTTATTGATACAAAAGTGAGATTTTTCAGAGGAGTTGATGAACCACTTTGAGAAACACATTATTTACAGAATTCTGCTAGGATTTCCTCTGATATTGGCTGTTTCTCTTTTCTTCACAAGTAAGTTTATTTGTTAATTATCAAGATCTGGACATGCAAAGAGGATGCATGCTGCAGTTAGAAAATATTGAAAACTTTCTATATTTTTTCTGGTTCCCTCCCCACCCCCCTGCCCCATAGCACTGGAATTATTCCTTAGGGGCTTTTTTTAACAAACACAATACGAAAATACTGAAAATCCGAGCACAAGTCTTTCCTAAAATATCTGTCACTGTGATCCGGCTTTGTTTTCATTTCTGAAACTTCAGATCAGTCTGAACTATAGCTTAAGTCATTCCTACACCAGCACTCTTAGAAGAACTAGTTTCTGTTGCTCTGAAGTTCTCGTCACAGTTGTAATTCCACAGGACTCTGTGAACCTGTTTCCTCACTGACTCAAAGAATTAAATTGGTAGGCTATATATGTTAACACGTGATGTCTCTCTCCCATTTGTTTCAAAGGAAGAACTCTGGATGAGAGGGAACATGAGCTGGGTTTCCATACAAACTCATTTGGGTTCCTTGTACTGCCCTGAATCTCAGAAATAAAGGTAAACAGAAAGGGCTGAGTCTATGCCAGCATGGCTGCAGCTTGGGAAGCCATATCTGAGGTAACTACTAACACTACTAGAGCCACAACAATAAGATTTAGCATGAGCTATAACACTCAACAGGGAGTTGATATTGCAACCATTAGCTTGGGCTGAACATTAAGATGCCAAAATTCCCTTTGCTTGGTATATCTGGCTATCCTAATGGAATTATCTACGTAACACTCCTGTGAGGTTAGCAGGTACTACTAGCCTTGACAATGTACCATCTACTGGGACAACCTTCTGGTGGAAAAACTGTGCTTAATTCTGAGTACCAGAAGCCTGGACAGACAGTGTAACATGGGTGGTCAGGGTGAACCAGCTGGAATAACTGCAGGACAAGTGGCTTCCCTTGCCCCCAAACACATTGTCATTTCCAATGAGTCATTTGGAGGATATTAACAGTCACTTAAGCCACCCCAAAAATAACATTTGTTTCTCCTGCTTAAACTAGTGACATTTAATTATAAAGGAGAAATGTAAATAACTTGGAAATATCTCCCACTCTGAAAAGCTCCTTTAATGTCCAGAATTAGCTGCCAGCTCTGTCAAATAATATATCAAATAGTCACTTCTCTCCAAGTAGGAAAGTAGTAACCAATAAATCTCTGAACTAAGCACTACCAGGCACAAGCACATTGTATTTGGAAAGGACGCCCTTAAACAGAACACCTAACTGCATGGCTAGCAAAATCCAGCTCTACCTTCTGCAAGAGGTTTGCTTTGCACATTTCTGTAGCAAAGAAAATTTTCCTGTGACTTTCCTGGTCCAGCCTCCATGCTACAAGAGGCTTTTGTCAGAACAATACAATTCTTCCCATTGCCCTGAGGAGCACTCTCATGCTCTATACAGCTGGGTGTCTCCGACAGAGATACATTTGCACTGGCAGGCAACGCATAGGCATCAGAACTTGTCAAAGTTGTGTGCTTTCAAGACCCACAGTCCTCTAACTACATCTCCTATTCCCTACCTCAGAGGAAATAGCTCAGATATGAGTTAGTAATGCAGCAGGGAATTGCACTATGTCATGTGGCTGTGTCAGCCTGGGTTTCCTCGGGCAGTTGTACATCACACCACCATCAATTGTAGAGACACTACTTTTTATAGGCACTGACTGCTGTGATAGTAAGGTTACAAGACACATTCATTCACAGATTTAAGGTTTGTCATGAATAAAAAGCAGTTCTTGGCTGGGTGCTTTTTAGGGCTGTTCTTGTTTTAATAGGAACAAATCAGACAGCATTGCTTTGGGGGAAGACTGATCCCATGTAAAGAAAATAACATGCAGGAATTGTCAGCTCTCTGGATCTGGTGGTTCAGTGTGGAGAAGAGGGAAGAAGAGTTCTCCTGGGGAGTTCATTTTTTTGAAAAATTGCCAGAGCTTTATAGAAGACTGGCAGGTTCTCTGAACCAGCCCATCATATGCTGCCTCAGTACATCCCTTGCTAAGAGCTATCCCCATTCCCAGCAGCTCTATCTCACCTCCTCCCAATACTGATATCCATCTTCCTTAGAGCATTCAGAAAGGAACGTTACATGTTTCACTAGGATGTTACGTACTTATACCAGCAGACATTGAAATAGCCTCAAGAGAGGTTTAGACACGCATTGTGACTATAGAGTTCAGTAATTTATGGAAGGGAGAATTGAACCCCCAGTGGAATCAGTGGGAGATTGGCATTATCTGCTGGGGATGGGAATCTAGCCTAAGACTTTATATTTACTTTTACTTGTAATAGTATTTACAAATATTTTACTAATATAATCACTATGTAGTCCACAGAAAAACAAACTTTTCAAATTATACAATTAACTGCTTTTGAGGAAAGACTTATTTATAGTGCACAAGCTCACAGTGATTTATGGTTTAGTTTCTTCTTAATTTTTACTTCCATAGAAGGTCCTATGCTACAAAATAGATTAGATTGTAATCTGTCTGAACTTGTGTCAAATCTAACCCCTCTTCATATATTTTATGTTCGTCGCTCACCGTAATGCCACAACCATAGCAATGATTGTATTTACAAGATGACAAGGTTCTGTCTGTCCCATAATGACTGAATGGCAGGAAGGTAGTATAATAGTCAGTAAGGAAGAATTAATCTTCTAAATTCAAATATATTGCTGATAGCAGGGTTTTCTATTGAATACTTGAAGGCACTGTGGGAGGTTGGAGTCTTTAGATTTAGCGTTAGCCCTCTTACAGTCTCTCCTGTGAAGCTTTGGGAATATATCATTCTTCAGGGTCAGATTTGTAAATTTTTTTTTTAAACTGTTTAAATAAAATTATAGGTATTTTCTTAGGCCATGGAGTTTTCTAGCAGTGATTGGGTTTGTAAAAAAAAAAAACGCACACACCTGTGGTCTCACGAAAGAAACAAAATTCCATTGCTTCAAGTAAGAACTTTGCATTGATGCAATAGGCTTTGCTCTTTACACCCACTAAGGAAAAACCCATGCATTTAACAGAGTTCTCCCCCCTTTATAGATCTTCTGTAAAAAAAAAAAATAATCTTGAATGTTTTCTCTTACACACATCTGTTATGAATATTCTACCAGTTACTGACACAATCTACAAGAAGGAACAGCGCCCCAGAAACATTGCATATGATGTGCCTTTTTTCAACTCTTTTAATCCTTTTCTGCTAATAGCATACAGAAATAGTCCCTAGAAGCTATTTGGAAGCAGTGGAAGTAGATACTGGCATTAATATTCTTTATGAAAACAGATTCAGTCAACAGTGTCTGTGCACAGTAACTGTGAAATAGCAGAAGCTTTCTGCCCTGCAGTTGAAGTCGGGCAACGAAGAGGAAACTGAAATTGATAGATTTCTGAGAAAAGTTGTTGTGGGCAAGTTTTTAGTCACCTCTACCTCAACACAGCCACACTCAGAAGGCTACTTGGCTGCACTACAGCTTTAATAAAATACATCCACTCCTCTCAGTTTCGCTTTTAGTGGCCAAATGCTCACATCAGTGAAATCACCACCAAGACCGGCAAAAATTGTTCACGTCACTAAGATATCGATAGTGGGACTCACAGACCTCGTGGGCAGAGTTCAGTTTGGCAAAGTCAGTAGCCAGACTGTCAGAAGATTTTGGCACATTGGGTGCAAAGTTGTTGAGTGCCTGAAAGGGAGTAAAGAGCCTGTGAAAAACCTGACTCCACTCGGGCAGAAAGACCCCGCTGGAGAATAGGCCTTTTGTGCATATCAAGACTCGCTCCATTGCTGTCAGGACTGGGCATGTTCTGTAGGTAATCAGTGTGTTCTGGCACTAAGGCTGTCAAATCAGCAGCTCTCACAAGCTCTGAAGTGACATGCACATAGGTATAATAACATAGGTTGAGATGCATGCACCCGCAGAAACTTTTCTTGCCCTTGACATTTTATCAACACTCTTTCAAGCTTAAGAAAAATTGCCATTCACTTCTTGCAGTCCAAACGATGACACTTCACAGCTTCCTGCTAAGCTACATGACTCACAGCACTAAGTAATATTTTTATCACTGTTTGACAGTTGTAAGCTTACAGAGCTAAGCTCTTCTAATTCAGCTGCCCTCTGCACTTTGCCAAGGCTCTTACAAGTGTGCTGCCATGCTCGGCTTCTGAAAAGGTAGACTAGATCTTCTCTGTCCATGGCAGAAAGAACCTACTTAACTGTAGAGAAATATATAAAAATTTGGCAAAATTCTGTAAGAGACATACACACACTTAAAATGAAATTGTGCCTGACTTGAGAGCGATTGCTGGTTCTTGACTTCTGGTTTCCTGACTTCCGTCACAGCTCCTTGTATTTATTTTTTTGTTATTTACTATCCTATCTAATTGAGGCTAGCACAGGATTGTTGGAGTGACAGATAGCATAAGCTTGTCTTTCCAAAGCACTGGTTTAGGTTTGGCACTACTTAATCATAATTTTAAAATGTTTAGAAAAATTTACTTTTTCAGAAGCATATTAAGAACAGCAACGTTAGACTAAAGGAATACAGAGTAAGAGTGCATTGCCTATGGGGCAGACAGAAGCCCTTTTTTGAAAAAAGATGAAATAAGGTAACATGAAAGAAAATGTTATTGATTAGCTGTGCTGAACAGTCAGAAAACTAATGGCTGACAGAGCCCACCAGTTCTTGGCAGGTCGACCATCCAGAGCTAGGGATTCAGACTCAACCCAGGACATAGAGGACAGAAGCACCCATCTCAGATATCCCTTTATAAAAAGAACAATCAACAGAAATTATCAAATTTCTATCACAATTCTGGAAATGGAGGATTGATAGAGAAAACTGTTTGAGTGTCTAATCTAAAGTTAGTATCAGTTCCAACAAGAAGTGTCATCAAAATTAGTAGATCAGGCCCTTCAAGGTTGTTTCTACTGATTGATGTTGTTTCAGATGTCACCAAATGGCATAAATACTGATAAATTCCCAGGGAAAAAAAAAAAAAAAAAATCACAGATTGACTGGACAGTGTACCAGATCCTTATGCATCTTGATTAGCCTCCCCTCAGAACAGATAATTGGCTAAGTGTGTTGTTTGACTTCTCCTTGAGGCTGCACAAGAATTTCCTCTGTCGTTTCATAGGTCTTGTTTGAGATGCCTTCCTGAGGAAGTATGATATTAGTTTTACAGCCTTTATATAAAACATTTGTCTCAAATAGAACACAGCCAGGACAGTAGCAACAATACTCTCTACATTGCCCATGAATATTAACTTCATAATCTAGTATGCATCAATTAGGGGTGATTTGTGCTATAGACCAATATACACTATAACAGTCACTGGAATGAGACCGGTTCTATATTTTAAAATTTAATGTCCAAACAACTATCACACAGCAAAGCCTTCCAGCTGTTGCTGACCTGAAATAAATATAAAATCATGTTTAAGAGATATGTAGGCTCTATACTTATATGGTTCTCCTGATGTTTCCAACCAGGACCATTTATATCTTCCTTATTTTGTTTTTCTCTTTGTTATCTCTATTCCTGAAGTACAGACCAAACATCCAGTCTCCTGGAAACCAAAGGAAAAACTTACTGATTTTTTTCTGATAATTAACAATCGAAAGAAATTAAGAAAATAATACATTAAAAAAGGGTAGATATTCAAAATTCTTCTTTCTCTGTAGGCATGAAGGAAGTTTTAAAGAAAAATCCTAGCATGATCTTTGATAGTTTTTGTAGAGGGATTAGCAGGAAAATAAGCACTTCATTTAATGTCAATCATATCATCGAGATTGGCTAAATTTTTTTGACTCAGGACATAAACAGGCATAACACACGCATCTGAAAGAGACAAAAACCCTGGGATATCTTCCAGTGAGACTAAATGGAAGACAATTGCATGACTATCTGCCAAATAAAAAAGTTCAGATATCTTTAAACATATGTAGATGAAACCAGTAAAGTTACATTGGCTTGATAGCTAAATTAATAATGTTTTGAACATGGAAGTTCAAATACAGAGAAAGGAGTCAAATACTTGAATTTGAAATAGAAATTTAATATGAAATTTGAAATATGCACTTTTAAATCAGAATAATATATTGATAAAGAAAACCTACTAAGACTGGATTGTTTGTCTCCGAAATTGTTCTGAGGATCACGTATCTTTTAAGATGACAAGCTTTTGCCAAATTGAGTCTACTGCTCTCAATAAAGGAGAAACAGGACAAAAACTGACAGCCCTTGTTTTTTAGACTTCCAGACTGTACATTGTGCTGGTTCTTTCTGACCTATGATCTATGCCATTACCTGTGGTTCAGATGTAGGACTGAATAAGAGAGGGTTTGGTGTTTGGGTTTTTTTGCTTTGTAGAAGAAAGCAATTACAAGGTACAAGGTTGTTATTAGGTATTTCATTAGCATCCACAAATGGGTGCTTTATTTCTGTAGCAATGTTCACAGATTCTTTATAGGCAGAGCTGCTTAAAAGCAACCCTTCCACTCCATCTCCTAGTTTCTCTTGTCACTTGCCTAAATCTATGCTGCTGCAGCAGACATCTGCCACTCCACCTTTGTTGGCAGCTAAGCAAACAAGGTGGTACAAGTTTCAATATCACTGGTTATTACTGAGTAACCTGTAAGACTGAGAAGCAAGAGGAGCCTCACAAGGACATACAACTGTTTTGCTGCACAGGTCAGCAGTCCACTAGACTATTCCTATGCCTTACCATTCTATATTGCATCCCTTCTGGACAAACAGTACCATCTATTTTTGCCTTTGGTTGTCCACTTTACAACTGGAAAATACATTGTGTTCTTTTGAAGGTGCTTTGAGTAAAAGAAAAAGCTACCAAACCAAAAATCCGAAAGCAACGAAAAAGGCCTTTCCTTAAGAGTTTGCTATGATTCATTATCTGACCTCCAAGATGCGAAGCACCAGACACAGGAAATAAGTGTTCAATAGTACATTTAGTGTTCAAAGAAAGAATTTTAGCAAACTTGATTTACAGACTGAAAACAAAAATTAAGTATTTTAATCATTGATCTGGAGAAATGCGTAGTTTTGAATGGAAAAGGCTTTGCAGCTATTAATCTCTGCTAGCTTCTGTCACTCAAGAGGGAGTATTTAGTTTTGACTTGCTTTTCTGCTATTTGTGAATGATGCAACTAGGATCAAAGTTATTCTATGGAGCAAATTCAAGCCAGTAAACTGACAGAGAAGCGAGTAAGGCTCTCTACATGACAGTCCTTTCTCTCTGTGCAATCACTAGCCAAGCCTATTAGTAAATGGCCCCTGGATCCCATTTAAAAGCCTATCAGCTCAGTAGGAAAGGTCTTCTAAAATCTTCTGACTTATGGAAAGAAATCCCTGCTAGCCGGCCTAAGGGCAATTTCTTCCCTCTGTTTACCTCTCCCTGAGAAGCAGCAGCCCAAATAAATTATTGTCTAGAAAGCCCTGCCCATAAAATGAAAAAAAAAAGATAAGAAAAAGAAAAGAGCTTCAGAGCCGAGGCAGAGAGATAGTCAGGGTATTGCATCCTTTGGTGCATGCAGCATGTGTCAAGGACTGCAGGAATTAGGAGCTAATCTGAAATCCACTCAATTGCAAGATCGCTTCTGATTTTTGTGGGGCTAGATCCATGCAATTTTCCCTGATAGTGCTATTTACTTTACAATAGCCTGTTGTCAGAGAGGAAGCATTGCAGGACTGCATGGAAAGCTGGTGACAGGATCAGAGAACCTGGCTTTGCCTCTGACTTTTGCTAAATCCTTGAAGCAAACATAACCCTTTAAAATGAAACTCAGTCCCTGCCTGGCCCAACATACAGCATGGACTAGACCAGCATGCACACTTGCTGGCAAGGCATTCTGCTTACTGCAGCCTGGGAAGGTTCCAATGGCCATTGCCATGATTGTTGTCTCCCTCAACAGCCTCTCACGGTGTGACAGGGAGTTACTGTCAGGTAGGCTCACATTGCTTCTACCAACTGACATCACCACTGAGCCACTTAAAGACTTTTCCCTTTGGAGGAGCCCTTATCTGCCAGATATGGACACAGCAACGCTGAGGGAACAAGCTCCACACTTTCTTGGAGATCCCAGCCTGCTAGCATGGAACTAAAGCATCTCCTCCATCCCTCGGGGCAACTGCCTGCACCCCTTTTCTCCCACTGCATCCCTTCACAAGCTCACATAAAGCCTTTCATTCTCCACCAATGCATCCCCTCCTTTTGGCCTCTTTGTGGGGGAAAGCCTAGCTAGAAGCCCCTCTTCTCCACCCCAAGGATCAAGCCTTCCTCCAGCAGGCTTTTACACCTCCGCTAACATCCCACCTATCCAGAGAAACAACCAGGCCAAAACCCTAACGGAGCTCCTTCCTCCCCAAATACCATACTCCATGGCATGCAGGGCTGCTGTTGTGTTTCTAGGAAGTTGCAGATTTCCTTAGGGGTGCCCATAGCCCAGTTACTGCCTCTTCCTTTTATTACTACCCAAAAAGTCTCACCTGAAGAGAAATGATTTTATAGATCTACACTCTGGGTGATCAGCAACAGAAAAACAAGCAATGAGATGCTCTCTAGGCTGCCACAGCTGTGCTGGGAAACACATGGGTTGGGATTTTTAGGCCTTTCTAGAAAGACAGGCTTGAGCCCAACATCACTCACCCTCAGCAGCCAAAGCTCGATGGGGAAACTGAGGCTTGAAAGACAGAGTCATTCAGCAAAGATGCAGAGCAACTCAGTGGCAGCTTGAAACAAATCAAGATATTTATAGTAATTTCAGGTGGCTCATGCAGAATCATGAGAAGAAAAGGCCTCCCTTGAGTCAACTTGCACTTAAGGTGGATTTCCTCCAAGAAGATATTTGATTTTGTTGGGTTTTGGTTTTGTTTTTTTTTTTTTTTTTTAAAATCAGAGCCAACAAGGGATTGAAAAAATAGCTTTTAATCATTGTAAGAGTCCAATGTAATCAGACTGCTCTCTGGATTCATTTCTTTTACAATAGTGAATTAACCTAATCGATGTTTGATTTAACTAGGAGATTTAATACCGTCATATTGAGTTTTGCAGTTAGTTGCCTACGTCTCTGCCTATTGCAAACCTTGTTCACAGAACAAGGTTGAAAAGAGTGATCTTAAATGCCAAACCTCTGATCAAATTCATGTAAATACCCATGTTCAGACGTTGCTATTCTTATTTTCTGAGTGTGTGTGTTTAAATGATTACTATGAATTATCCTAGAAAGCATGTAAAGTTATTCTGATTATGCAAACTTAAACCAACTAAACAAGTCCAGTGTTTCCTAACCAGATCAGATATCTAAAGAGGATAGGAAGATGAGAATCTGAAAGAGTTGGGGCCTTTCTCTAGAGTGACATGATTTATGTCATGATCATATTCCCCACATTTCTTTTGCCAGGGAATTCATTCAGAGAGTGGATTTGTACCTTTTTGGCTAGCTACTTTGAAATGCACAAGCTAATTAAAATCAACCCACTGTTGAATTTGGAAAGAAAGAAAAGTCACAGGTAGGACAAACTGATTGATTTGAAATCAGATATAACAATAATATTAGTACAAGCTTGAACTCATAGCCCAGTGGAATCATGGCCAGAGAATTTTTCTGAAGCCATATGGTATCTGCCATGATAATGTGAAGAAATGTTGTTCCTAGCCACATAACTGTCTGAAGCATGGCAGATGGAGGGAACAGTACATGTACCAGCATGTCTAATCAGCTCAGAGACTCTTAATTCCTCTGTTTTTAAAATGCCACTCTTTCAAAGTCTGATCCAACATCCATGGAAGTGGAGTTTTTGTACTGACTCTGGTAAATGCTGGCCTCAAACCCACAGAGTGAAAAAAAGAAACCAACTATTTGGCTGCTGACTAGTTGTGGAGTTGTTTGCAAGACACAGGCAAGAGAAAGGAGAGGATCAAAAGCAAGGTGGAGACTTCTGGTTCAGGGCTTTACTGTGGGTCTGTAACAAAGCAGACATTTCCAACTCAGTCCAGGCTGGGGATGCTCTTGGCCGTTCTGTTGATATCAACATACACACTGAAGGCTGGTCTCCTTTTCTTCTCAGAAAAAACTTATTTTTCTCTCCCAGTCAAAGGTCTGCTCCCTCTCCTGTTCCTACATGGTTGTCCCTTCTTCATCCTGTGGCCCTGCACATCAGCATGCTGAAAGGCATCAGGCTGTGCCAGGGATCCCACTCCCCCAAGGGTGACTCATTCTCACATCAGCTGCCTGGCTGGGTCCAGTTGCTGTGCTTCATCCTCTGCCAGCTCTCCCCCTCCTAGGGAAAACGCAGGTATTTTGCTGAGGGACAGTCACCTACTTGCCCTGTGGGCTCCGACAGCTTCTTGGGAGCAGCATTTCTTCTGCTCAAGGGGAACGCTTGCTGCAACGATTCATGGCAGAGCAGAGGGATGCATGCTCAGCTCAGCTGTGAAGAAAGAGTTCATTTTTCTTCGCTTTGGGAAGGAGGCAGCAGACTGTGTACAAAGCCTCTGTCCCAGGTCAGCACTGGCCTTGTTGATGGTGCCTGATCATGCTGGACTGGGAAGAGATCCACTCCCTTTATCTGTCAGAGGCAGCCAAGCTGATAGCTGCCAAGAGAGCCCTGACACAGCACAGTGTAACCAGTCACACATGTTCAGCTCTACCAGTGTGTACCCAGGGCTGGCCTGAGCTAATCCATGGAGAGGGGTTAGCAACCAACCAGTAATTTATGCTTTGATAAAACATTTCCTCAAACAAACCAAGGGTTACTGAGGAGAGGAGGCATTACCATCTCTACCTCTTACATATGGAAGTACAGGTATGTGGGTGATTACATGACTTAGATAAGGTGAAACAGTTTGGGGCAAGACCCATAACACAGTCCTAAACATTGTCATTTAGCATCATGGGGCATCTTACTCACCTTGGAGAGGCATTTAAAATAAAATCAGATCCTGTGGCTGTGAGTCAGACAGTTCTAGAGATGAGTGGTTTGGATAACTGCTCCTTTTCACTGCTGTGTGCTTGGGCATATCTAGGCGTGCGGAAAAATAATGAACGTTTCTAGAAAAGTAGCCTATTTTTGTTCTACCTCCCTCCTGAGATCTGTTCAAATGTCTCAAGAATGATTTGCTACATAAGGCAAGATGAGATTGCACATGGTCTGAACCTATCTTTCACTCAGGGAGAAAGATGCAGTTGAAACCCTAAAAATGTAGTTTTTATAAGCAAAGACAGAAATACAACCCCTATATAGCACTGTTAAAAGCTCATAAAGAGCAGAGGACTCACTCAGAGAAGTACATCGCTGCTCATTCCTGTGATGGGCATACAGTTAAGTTTGTGAAGTTTTAAACACAATTCTTACACAAGAATATGGTTGGGAACTTTATTGTCTGGGTAGCTACATAGAGGAGTTAGGGTTTTTGGGAGCTAAGGAAAAAAATTTTTGATTTTAGGGACATTATTTCCATACTCTAATAGCACACAGGTATATTCACATATTATCTGGGCTGACAACTGTGCGGGAGGCTACCTGGTTCCTCCCCTGACCCACTGGCTTCAGCTCAATAATTTCCCTTTTAGAATTATTATGTAAGGGGAAGTTAGATCTTTAAACCCGCTTGCATTCAGCAAGATTTCAATTCCAGTCCAGGTTTTTACCTTAAGTTCGTTTCACTTGAGGACTCTGTCTTGGAAAAATCAGTAGGAAACTTCCTAGTCTGAAGATATTTGGACTAAAATGCCAGTGCAGGACAGCGTGTAACAGTTTGAGCACATGCTCAAGGAAAGGGTGTAATTTCTCCTCTGTTCTTAGAGGATTCCTTTTTTTAAATTCCTTATAGTAACTCTTACAAGGTATTTTCCAAACCAGCTCCAAAAAAAAGGTCAGGTTTACTACCACATGGGGTGATATAGGCTAATTTTACGTTTAGATTTGGCCCACAAATAACCGTAGACAAAACTAAAAGATACTTTCCTTCCCTCTTCATATAACTAAATATAGCAAATTAAAACAAACACACACACCCCCAGCTTAACCAAACTCAAAAAGATGGAATTTAGCTTTTTCTGACTTGATGTTCAGAATTGTCTACTTTGTTTTTTTTTGTAAAAAAAGTCTTTAAAAAAATCATTTCCCAATAGTGACTTATTTTTTAAGTCTCTCTTAAATTGACTTGCTGGGGTTTTTTTGTTGTTGTTTTCTACTCCACAATTGTAACCACATTCATAATCCATTCACACATGGTAAAATCCAAGAAAATCCATAGGCAGAGAACCATAAGAGTGAGCGGAAAGAGACATATTGCCTATTTAGCCTTATAAATTGCCAGTAGGAATTGCTTTTCATTCCAGGGAAAGAAACTCTACTTAGCATGTAGATCTTCAATTATTAAATGTAATGACTCGGAAGAAAGAGTTGTTCTTTTCTGTCCCCTGGAGAAAAGTAGCTTGTGACTTCAAGAACAGTGGTAAATACCCCAAGGCTTGAATTCTATACAGCAGCATTGTATCTACAGCTTTGCAAGTCAATACAGAATTCCTGCTTGTTCAGCAACCCCTCCATTTTGTGTATTGAGATGGAAGTGACTGACAAACACACTCAAGGAAAAAAAGGAGTAAGTATATTGAAGGACAGAAACATCTCACTAAAGGACTGAGAAGGCATACATTTTTTTTCATTTGGTTGCCAGTTTGAAGATAGATCAGTCATCATCAATAGACATAATCCAAAGGTTATATTTGAAGTTCTTGACTCAGGTAGGATGTAGGATTCAGAGGGACTTTTGTCAGTCAGGAGGTTGAGTCCCCTGCATTCATTGTAGCCACGTATTAGATTAGACCCTGGTGCATGTAGGTCCAGAGAAAGTCTGCTCTGGAGAACACTCCGTGCTACCAGCCACCAAGCCACAATGCTGTGGTCCTCCTAACAGCCCTTCTGAAAAACTGATACATTATAGGACTGGGGAGCAGATTGGCAAGATCAGTTTCCTATTTAAGGTTTACAGGTACTTTTTGGTTCAAGGTTCAGTTCAGCAACACTTGTGTTAAATTTTATGGTTCATTTTCCCTGAAATAATTAGATAACAGAAAATTTTGCGAAAAAACCTGTCACATAGTACAAACTGCCCTGCCCAGAAAAAGTGATTACTACGAAAACCAGACTACCTTTATCATTCTTGACTGCATACTGTGTATTATCAAAAATTGAACTGTGCATACTTAGTAACTTCCTTTAGCTAATTTGCTTCATCTTAAATTCTAAATATCCTCTCAAAGTTCATTATACAGAGATCACCCTTGCATTTCAGATAATACACTACAAGCTCTGAGTAAGATAAGAAAGCTGATAACACAATTAAACTGTTGAAGAGACATATTTAATATCAAAAGGAAGAAACAATATTTTACTGCCAGAGAGTTTCTCGAGAACCAGCAAAGCAAAGGTACTAAATTATTCATTGGTTGGGAAGAGTTCAGATCTTAAAAATATTCCTTAAGGATCAGATCCAGGTATATCACTCAATTCCTTTGGCAGCAAAACAGTGGTACCTCATTCGTAGAAGAAATGAATTATGGAAGTGATCAATGCAATGCAGTCCTGAAGTGGCAGGAGTCCAGAATATGAAGTTTTACGTACAAAACATAGATGAGGTCATTGGTGGGCAACAGTGGTCCATGAGAGGAACTTTAAACTATGCTACTTTGAAAAGACTAGTTTATATTGATGAAACTTTTATTTACTAATCAACAAGCAAACAGCACCTAACTACTCCTGAGTTAACAACAATAAGTGATAAATCACAGCAGCAGTCAGGAGAGAGTTGTTGAGGAAAGACAGTATCTGTGCTGAGGAGGGACATTTCCAGAGGCCGTCTTAGAATAGGTTCTGGAGCAACAAGAAGTGAATGATGAATGGCATGTCAGCTTGGGTTGATTAATGGAGGATCATGGACATAAGCATGTTTTCAGGAAGTGCTGTAAGGTTCAGGGAAGTTGTTGTGGACATGACACCATGCTCTGAGGTATCCTGGAAGAAGCAGCACAAGAAATATGGCTGACAAAGCGATGCCTTGAGCCTGACACTACAGACCTGCCCTCTCTCTGTACACCTGTATGTCCTGGACCACAATCCACAACTCCCAACGTGTTGAGCCTAAACTACCACATCAAGCTTAAAGCCAGAGACTTAGGCGATACTAGTTCAAGCATACCAGTATAGTAACATGGATATAGGCATCCAAACATATCTGTCCAGATAGTTGTAGGTGAAGATATGCCAACACCTGCCATAAAAAAAATACAGTGGTAGCATATTGATTAGACAGCTCCCACTGCTAACTTAGAGAAAAAAACCAGGCCAAACACAGATGACAGCATGAGCTGGAAGATCTGCACAGACACAGGAATTGCAGGTCTCCAATGCAGAGAGTATACTGTTTCACACTAAGGAAAAAAGACTCACCAAGAGGCAGATGGATACCTTCTGGGACATACGGAGAGGTGGACATATTTACCACATGGTGCTGCTAATGGAAAAATATGTTTCATGATCTAGGCTTAAAGAAACATTGCAGACTGACAGTTACTTCAGATATGCTTAGAATATAGTTTGCTATGCAGGACTGTTGAGTCTGGATCTGATCAAGCCAGGGAAGAGGGCATATGGTGACAGATGTTCACCATCACCCAATACTCAATCATACTCTGAACGAACACCGGTAGATATCTGTGTGTTGTCCTGAAAAAAAAACCCACACTAAAAAACCTGAAAGGTCTGGGTACCATCATGGAGATCTGAACCAAAAATCTCTGCTCAGGATACAAGTGACCTATCAGACAATAACATTAAGATGGGAACAAAATAAGGATATTGTATAGCTTTGAAATGATAAAAATACAAGAAAATAAGAGCTAAATCTTGAATTCTTCAAATTCTTCCCATTCTGGAGGGAAAGAAATGTTTGTTGGTTTGGTGTTGTTTTTTTTTTAAATGGTGTGCACTGTGATGCAGCAGAAATTGTCTTGCAGTGCAGGAAATATTCTTCAAGGAACAAATAGATTTAAAAGATCCAGGAATGAAGAAGGAAAAAACCAACAAAAACCAAAACAAACCCTGAATAGGGCCTTAATTATACATTTTGAATAAGGCAACTCTGGCTGTTGTGTTTTTTTTTTTTTTTAATGTAATTTTAAGGCAGAGTCCTTCAAGTGCCGTGGAAAGAATGCAGATGATAAATCAGACTGTTCCTTAACTGCTGTAATTCTAAGGTATTTTACATTTTCGGTTCAGATCATATTTTAAGCTCTTTTTGTGCATGCATTGGTGAATAACCTCTGCAGGGGAAATGGAAGGGGCCAAATGAATAATCCCAATTAAATACAACAAAAGCATTTCTCAGTCTAACAGTACATCTTTTCTCTCCCTTTCCTTGGGCAGTACATAGCTGATCTCTGCAGGAGGGAACCCTCCAGAAAATTATGTGGGTAGTAGCATTTCTCTGATCCACTTTTTGATTTTCAGGAAGACTGATGCAGCTGTAAAACTGGGCTTGCAGGCTATCTTTACACTTAGTCTGCAAGGTGCATATCAGAGTTCTTCAGAAGACTCTCCTACAACCCTTGGCTTCCTTAATTTAAAATAGTTCATACATCAGTCTCCTACATTAAATGTGCATATATATGAAGAAACACAACCGCCATCCTTCTGTGAAACATGCCATTGCCTGGGACAAAGCATATGAGATTCAGGGAAAGTGTTTGTTGTGGTTTAACCTGAGCCAGCAACTAAGCCCCACCCAGCCGCTCACTCACTCCCTCCATGTCAGGATGGGGGATAGAATCAGAAGAGTAAGCAAGAAAACTTGTGGGCTCAGATAAAGACAGTTCAATAGGTAAAGCAAAAGCTGTGCACGCAGGCGAAGCAAAACAAGAAATTAATTCACCATTTCCCATCAGCAGGCCGGTGTTCAGCCATCTCCAGGAAAGCAGGGCTCCATCACACGTAAGGGTTACTTGGGAAGACAAACACCATCACTCCAAACATCCCCCCCCCCTTCCTCCTTCTTCCCCCAGCTTTATATGCTGAGCATGATGTCATATGGTATGGAATATCCCTTGGGTCAATTGGGGTCAGCTGTCCCAGCTGTGCCCCCTCCCAACTCCCTGTGCATCCCCAGTCTTCTTGCTGGTGGGGTGGGGTGAGAGGCAGAAGAGGCGTTGACTCTAAGTTCTGCTCAGCAGTAACTACAAACAACCCTGTATTATCAACACTGTTTTCAGCACAAATCCGAAAGATAGCCGTATACCAGCTACTATGAAGAAAATTAACTCTACTCCAGTCAAAACCAGCACAGTGTTCTTTGACATTATCGGAACAGTGTCTGGCCATTGTTTGAAAATGTGGCATACCTTTCCTCTCCAAAAAAACATTCCCTTGACCTCAGATATTTTTTCCCCCCCGCTTAAAAGACTCACAAGAAAGAAAAGAAAGGGACAAATTAATCAAAAAAGTCCTATCCATGCAAAGATTAGCATCAAAACAAGACTCAGATTCCACAAAAATCCCTGAAGTTTCACTCCTAGCTTCACAGTGAAGGCTTTATGTGAGGAATATGGACTAAATCTCCAGACAGAGGAGAATAGTAGGTTATAGTGAAGATTAAAATCTCCTAGTACATAAAATAACTCAGAACTAGAGTAGGGTGCCTAGATCCTTTAAATCCGCTGAAATGCCAGCATTCAAGAAATCCTACAACAGTTGGTAGAACCATTCGTGTGTCTTCAGCTGAGTGTACCTGTAACCTAGATAGTTAAACAAACATGTACTTCAGTGTCATATTTCCCAGTTCAGATTAAAAGCTGAAGTTGATTATACCTTATTAAACATTATCTAGACATGTTCAGTCCAATATGGTTTATTTCCTAACCATGCTGGAAATCTTAGAATTCCTGTTAGGATTTCTAAGTTCCAGTGGTTTCACTAGCAAAACACTTTCAGTTTCATGGTATTTCTGGATAGAACTTGAACCCATGGAAGTACAAAAAAGTTTCAAATGGAAACTTATTTGGCAGCTGGCATCCATTATGTCTGATAGGACAAGAGGAAATGGCCCCAAGTAGCACCAGGGGAGGTTTAGATTGGATATTAGGAAAAATTTCTTCACTGAAAGGGTTGTCAAGCACTGGAAGAGGCTGCCCAGGAAGTGGTGGGGTCACCATCCCTGGAAGTATCTAAAAGGCCTGTAGATGTGGCACTTAAGAACATGGTTTAGTGTTGGACTTAGCAGCATTTAGTTAATGATGGAACTCTATGATCTTAGAGATCTTTAACCTAAAGAATTCTATGATTTCCCCATTCCCCCCCCCCCCCCCCCCATTTATTGTTCCCCCTTCCCCCCCCCCCCCCGCGCAAAAATAAAGTTCAACCACATGTTATTGAACTTGATAACAGTAACTTTTGCAAGAGAAGAATAATTTTGCCCACCGAAAGATTTAGCAACATAAGTTCTGCAAAAGATGTTATCTAGGGAGGGTTATGCTACATGGTCACCACAGTCCTTCTGGCCTTACAGTCTACGTACCTAATGAAATAAAATGGAATAAAGATAAATACTGTAGGATTAAGTAAGCATAGGTCTAATTATACCACTAAATAAGTGAGTTTTTAAGTCAAGACAGGTTCTGAAATGTGATTTGTACCTGTTAACAACAAAAAAGCAAGAGCTCCTACAAGACTGTTTTAAGATAAAATTCTCAATGAGATCTACAGAGGAGCACTTAGAAGTGAAGCCTAAACCACCCATGTTCCAGGGATCTACTCATGCAGAGCAGCTGGATGAAAGGGAAGATCAAAAGGAAGCTTAAGGAACGTAGTTCCGATCTCCAAGTATGCAATAGACTGTCACAAAGAGAAAGGGAGTTACTTCTTTTCAAAGCCCATGGTGAAGCTGCCAACATTGGAGTCTTTCAGAACAAACTAAATGAGCATCAAGCAGTAGTGCCACAGACACAGCTGATCCTGTCTGACAACAAGGGGACTTGCACTAGATGATCTCTTGAGATCTATTCTAGTCCTACTTTTCCGATTGTCTGCTAGAGAGGATCAGGATGGAAGTTGTTTATCAGAACGAATTTCAAACAACCCTTTCATGTTCAGCGCAACCCTCCAGGGGATGAAAAGCTGAATGGACTCTTGACATTTACAGCTTGCAACGTGGATCTCTTCCTGCCTAATTACAATGAAAAGATTTGTACAAATTTAATGTCTTTCTAGTTTAAATCTCTTTAGTTCATATGCAAGGAATTTTGGATTAGAACTCAATATTTGAGATGGAAAATAAAATACTTGTTATTGTGTTTGGTTTTTACCATCTGTTCTTGAACAACATTGTTCCCGTGTTCCTCTAATGTACTTCAACTCTGCAAGCTCGTTCAAGGGCACTAGGGCAGAGTCCAGTCTGAGCATAGAAGTGATGTTTATGGCTATACACAGATTAAAGCTAAATGTCAAAGTACAAAAGGAGGCATGATAAAGGGTAAGTATTAAAAAGTAATAACAGACAAAATTGCTTGGAGCAGGTGAACAGTCTCACTGAAACTCCCTTTGTGTTGAAGTGTAGACTTTTGCCCTTTGCTCCAGGAAAAGACAGAAAATACTTGAGAAAAAATGTAAAGATTTCTCAATTTTATCATAACCAACACATTCTCATCTCTTAAAAAAAAAAAGCTAGCTGAACATTCTTCCCACTCTGAGCTACTAGCAAATATAGCAAGCAAGAAATTCTTTTTATGCGTATCACAGAAAATATAAATAAGAAAATAGAGGGTTTTTTTCAGACTATAAATTTAAGTAATATTTTGTGCCTAAATTCAGACTGTTCCACAAAGAAACAGAAAACAGGTTCCCAATGAACATTCGTTTACCTTGCAGTGTAGAAGTGACAAGCCAAGAAACACAGAAACAGGGAGATAAGA
This sequence comes from Cariama cristata, assembly GCF_000690535.1. NCBI lineage: Eukaryota > Metazoa > Chordata > Aves > Cariamiformes > Cariamidae > Cariama > Cariama cristata. The sequence continues at coordinate 36,910 of NW_009611094.1, read as the reverse complement.
AAGTGGTAAATTGCCCAAGAGAGATGGGCAGAAGGCAGAGCTAGAGTGTGATGCCAACAAAGCAGCAGAGAAAGTCCTGTGCTAACTGAACCATAACTAGAAAGTGAAAATCTGTGTGCAACAAACCCAAAAGTTTCAGTTACTTCTCAGACTTACTGACTGAAGAATGCTTGGGCAGCCTATTATTCCTCAAATATTCCCAGAGACCTCCCATTATAACTCTCCTTCTGAAAAGGAACTTTTCAGAAGTTAAGTCCTAGTCATCTTCCCTCCAACATTAGCCATATGGCTCTGCAATAGGTATTAGAAAAGCAGGTAAAGAGCCTCCATCCGGCACTGAATGAGCCAGAAAAAGGTGACTGCTAGAGCAGTAGGGTGCTGGGGCCGTCTTGGCTAAATATTTACTCTCAACACGTGATACAAGGAAACCCTGCAGTCAAGAAACTTGCCTGGCTTTGAGGAGCGTCTCTACTCACTGCACTGGCACAGGATTCCCTTGACAATTCCAGCAAGTAGCTTAATCCCATTGTCTTATATTTTCCTTATCTGGAAAACTGAGTCAGCAATTTTCTTTATCTTGACTATTTTGACAAATTCTCCAAGGCAGAGATATTCTTTCCTTTGTTGTAGTTAACTAGCCATACAAAATTTAGAATGTCTGTTTTCTGAACTTTGAGGTATCTTTCAACTCTTCACTCAGACACAAGGGCTGAGAACTTGGTGGGGCATGCTTTTTGTGTGAAAAAAAGGTTGTATAGTCATAAGGCTTCTAAGGTAGCAGCTTTAAAGAGGCACCCAGCATTACATTGTCAATAATAAAAGCACAGCAATTTTGCCCTGTATTTGGGCAGGATATGTGGATTCAATCTACTTTAAGGCTTGTAGGTGTTATTTTAAAAAGTTATTAAGAAACCCTGCATTTCAGCTTTTCAGCTATGGAAGGTTTACTCTTCAACTTCTGCTTCTCCCTCTTTCCATCTCACCATCACTCTACTACAAGAACATCCTGCACAGAGCTAAGCTTTAAGTACAAAAGCAGTGCTTTGATTAAAGAGATTCTGCTGTATCTCTGCAGTAGAAATACATTCTCACCACTGCATCTACGGACCTTTGGAGACAAAGAAGGATGCTTTCCTTCTCACTTTTTATCTTCCATGGAAAACATTCAAATACAATGAAGTCTCTCAAGATCTGGGAAAGACCCAGAGTTATCACCACATGATAGGATACGTGGCACTTCAAGACATGGTTTAGCGGGCATGGTGGTGTTGGGTAGAAGGTTGGACTTGACGATCTTTGAGGTCTCTTCCAACCATAATGATTTTATGATGTACTTGCTGTGGCCATGTTATAAAAACCACAGACAATGGGATTAACTTTATTTACCCCAAGGCAAAGAAAATAACGTAATTCCAAAGTTACTTTCA
>NW_009611094.1:33630-35452 GCF_000690535.1 Cariama cristata | reverse complement strand
CAGCAGGATGCAACTGTACAGATAAACAGCTTCTACAGAAGTTCAAGAAGCCAGTTCCAAAAAGCATTTATTGGAGCAAAGAAATGTCACCTCTAGTTACTGGAGGGGTAGTGGATTTATCATGTCCTTAGATCTATTCTGCACTAAAAGTCTCCCAGATGAGCTGGTCAAGACAAAAATTAAACTCAAGACATAGGAGTCACAGGTAAATAGTCTGATTAGTAGTGTTCAGTGATTTAGAGTTTGTGGTAAGGAAAACTATAGCAGCAGTAGAGGTTGCAGCTTTTTCCTGGTAAATGGAGCTTGTTTCAACCTGGTGCTCCTCCAAATACTTAAAGTGAGTTTTAAAGCTATACCATTAAACATCACAGCCAGATTTAATGACAATATAAGTTGTTTTGTGGAAAGCTCTATACTGCTGCAGTCAGAGAGAAATGTAGATTTCTAGGTAGCGTTAGATTTTATCTCAAGGTAGGAGAAATTTAAATGATCATTTGGAGGTGCCCACCTATTTCCATCCTCACTTCAGACCCAGAGGAAAAACAGTTACAACCTACCTTGAGTGCAAGATTAGAGCTGAACTGGGTCCCAAGCTTTGTTCTCTCCCTGGCCTAATTAGTATTCCTTACTCATCTTTCAGGTGACTTCTTATCACTGAATGTTGTCATTGAGATGCCTGGATTCATAATAATGTTTCCTATAATAAACAACGAACTATAAAAGCAATACATCATCTGACTCCATCTATGTTTCTTTTTTGTACTTGATATATTTCCTTTGAAATGTTATGTGGTACCAGTGATTATGACACTGAAACCATTCCAGGTAATAAGCTGTGGATAGTTTTTGCTACAAAAGGTTGTATTTTTTCCCCGTCCAAATCTGCACTATGATGAGACTGAGACAATTAGAAATGGTTTTTGACAAGACACTAGGCCAGCAGAAGAACGATGTGTAGGCTGAATATTAAAACGATCACCTGAGGGAAAGCCATCTTGAGTCCATTGTTTATTACAATTTACAAATGGAACATTTCAATGAGAAAGACAGACAAAAATTAATTTTGACAACTTAGCCATAATAATTTTCCAGGATGTAGAAAATGTAAGTTCATATTCTTGTTCTGAATCAGATTCACAATTCCTGTTCTTAAGCTAGTGCGGTAATTCTGAGGTTATTTGCTCAGAGAGTTGGGGTGGCTCAGCCTAGAGAAGAGAAGGCTGTGGGGACACCTTATAGCAGCTTTCCAGTACCTAGAAGGGGCCTACAAGAAAGCTGGCGAGGGACTTTCACAAGGGCATCTACTATTAAGGCAAAGGGCAATGGCTTTAAACTGGAAAAGCAGAGCTTTAGATTAGATAGAGAAGAAATTCATCACCGTGAGGGTGGTGAGGCACTGGAAGAGGTTACCCAGAGAAGCTGTGGATGCCCCACCGCAGAAGTGTTCAAGGCCAGGCTGGATGGGGCTTTGAGCAACCTGGTCTGGTGGAAGGTGTCCCTGCCCATGGCAGGGGGGTTGGAACCAGATGATCTGTAAGGTCCCTTCCAACCCAAACCATTCTATGAGCTCCTGTGTTTCAGTGAGAAATTCCATCTAAGGTTGTGTTGGTTTTTTCCCAGCTTGACATTTTCTTACAAGAACTACAGCACATCTAGACATTCCTGACCAATTCCAGCTCTAATGCTTCTCTTGACCTTTTGTGTCAGTTTACTGGCTCCATTGTGACTCTTTAGCTGTGTAAAAGCTCTTTAGGATTCAACTATGTCAACCAGCTCAGAATGCCCCATGTGGAGGGGAAGCTTAGAATAGTACAAAAGCATT
>NW_009611094.1:0-33617 GCF_000690535.1 Cariama cristata | reverse complement strand
CCTGCAAAATCAATCACTGACCCCTTTGCATACATTCCCTCCAAAAGTACTAGTTTTAATAGTGACTTTTGGTGGGAAGGACATTTGTCCATTGATCTCCAAAGCCAGCTCAATTCACAAATAGTAATAAATAATAGCAATTGATGCTCATCCTAGCACCAGAGCAAGGAACTTGATCTTTTCACCAAGTAGACAGGAATTCACAGTCAACATGATCAGTTTTCACATAATACAAGTTACAGGTTTGTGAATAAAGACAGTTTATATGCCCTGACTAACCACCTTTGCAGGATATATCAGAGTAAATTTACAGCATAGCTGCTACTTTCACAGGCAAATTGTCTCTTTTTATGATGGGGAATAGCACACACACAGACCAAGTATTCTGTAGGTTCACTTATTAATGTATCTTTTTTAATAGAGTGTCCTAAGAAAAAATTAAATTTGCCTACCTGGGGGAGAAGGTAAAGTCTTCAGTTGCAATGCTGTTTTTTACCTATTTCCCAGAGGGAAGAAAAAAAGAAAGGAAAAGCCACCACTTTGGAAGTGTTTAAAAGTTCTGTGAAAACAATTCTTGTGGTTTTGTTTTTTTTTGTTTGTTTTTTTTTTTGTTTTTTTTTTTTGTTTTTGTTTTTGTTTTTTAGCAATTTGTCAGTGTTGCTCACCATTTTCCCTCATCAGCCCGGTTTGTTCAATATGAAATCTTTCTTCAAAGTGACTTGAAGAACCAAACTAGCCCTCTACTGCTCTTACTTTGAGAAAGAAAATACCACCTCACTCATCTCCAGTTTCCAAAGTGCTTTGTCACAGCCAGTTGTATCTGGCAAAACAACATTGCAAACTATGTTCCTCCAAGATTGGCTATTTAAGGAGAGGAATATCACCATCATGGAGTGCCCTTTACTAAGCTGACTGAACACATGGATTTGCTTCAGCCTGGACACCTTGGTAGTGACAGAAGAACCCAGGATCTTCACCAAACAAACCACAGCAACTTCCAGCACTTCACAGCTGAGACAAAAACAGCCACAAAATGACAGATTGTGGGTTCACATAAAACAGTATCCTGGCCTGCTTATGAATTTTGAGTAATTCATGTGATGACTTCACTAACAGATTAAAAACAAGGACAGAAATCCAGTTTCTTTCACAAAAGGGACCACTTCCTATGTCTTTATCTGACCCTACTATAAAGGCTTGATCTGACTGGAACATCTCTTTGAAATAAGAACATTTTTGTTCATGTGTTCCTGTGATGCCACCCCTGGGATTCACTGCAGGTTTCCTTTGTGCAACAACCACAAAGTGCAGGACTAGTTGAAAGTCTTGTACACCATCTTGTTCTAGAAACCAATGACCCTCCCACATTTTACTTGTTCCCATTGTACTACAGGGTTTATCTTCCTCAGTTTCCAAGCAGATAAGGGACCTTCATGTTGTCTTTTCAAATCAGACTGAGCAAGAAAAGTCAAGTCTAACCAGTAAATTGACATGATTTCTAAAGAATAACTTATCTTCAACTTCTTATGTTGTCCTTCAGCAGGTTACAGTGAGATCAAAGCAAGCCAAGAAGAGCCTGGGGTTTCATGAAGGGATTTTTGATAGGTGAGCCTGTGCCACAGAGCTAAGAGGAGGATAATTATCCTTGAAGATCTATCAGGGCTGAGAGTGATTTAAGCTAGAAAAGATATGCTTGATTCTCTCCCCATGTATCCAAACAGCAGAGAGGCCCATAAAGCCTGCAATAAGGTATGTACAATCTTGGACACAGCAGAGATAGCATGTGCATATTCTAAGAGTAACAGGGAGAATCAGGCTTTTCCAGACAAATTTGTCCAGCAACTAAACCCTACATGAGTCATGAAACAGAAGGAAAAAAGAGAATAGGAAACAGTGAGGAGATTGAAATCTATAACCAGCTTGGCAGCTGACCTATTCCCTGGCCATGGTCAAATTACTTCATGTTTCTATAGTTAATTTCCCTTTATCTCTTTCTGGCTTTGACACATCCTGTTGAAGAGTAAGAGCTGGAAGAGAGACTACTTTGTGTTTAATACATTTGTACAGTAATTAGCATACTATCATCCTTTGATCAAGCATATAAAAACCGTAATAAATGGCCTAGTTTTATTCTGTGATGGACCTTGTCTAAAAAGTAACTTCATTTCATACACTTATTGCTTTGACATTCCCTGTAATAGTGTCATACATGGACATAGGCATTAAAGCATTCATTGCCTGTTTGTTTCAGCTAAACCTTCATTCCAAAGGGTAGTGCCAGAAGCTGAGATTGAAACCCAGCACCACTGTTATTCTTAAGCTTACCCATTCTTCATAAATGGCTCAAAACAAAATTATGTTTATATTCCTGTATTAATTTAAAGGTTGATGTATCAAAATATTTGAGTTTCTTTTTTATAGATTTAGTAATAAAAACTGGTCTAAAAATAACATGGTCTAAAAGATTCATATTATTAAGTGATCTTTATCAGTAAAATGTTCTGCTTCTTGCTTCGGTAAAATGATGGGAAAATAAAATAATAAAAAAATTCTCCAACAACTTGCCAAGGTTTTAATTACAATATTATATGGCTGGAATTCTTCACCTTATTTTCTGCTAGATTTAGCAAGTAAGTGGCTATTTATGCTTCCTTTCCCAAGCTCTCTTCTGCTATTAACAGAGCAAACACACTGTCCTGTGGCTTATTCTTTCTGAGTTTATGCCAATAGTCAGGAATGTATGGAAACCAAGAGCTGATTCATGCTGACTTCAGAAAGAAAGTATGTAAACTGATAAGTCTAGACACAAGTCCCAACATTATCAAATAGCAAGACTTCCAAATCTAGGCTTTTCTAGAAAAATACTGAAGTGAAGTTTGTCTCCAAAATACTGATCAAGTCTCTTGTTTACACTAAACAGTATACGTTATCTGGTACAGTCTTTGAATGCATAGTTTTAGTTTCAGGCAACTAGTCACGAGCCAATTACCCTCTGCACCTACTTGAGAGTACACACTACCTACAAAGAAGTGCCCATAGGCTCCTTTAAGTTGTAGCATTGGTATCATTGTCATTGAGAAGACACAGGATTAGACCTTTCCAAGAACATCTGCTGCCCCATTGAAAGTTTTGAGAAAAAAGTTCCATTAAAAAACTAATTTCATAGTCTATTTTGGAAGCTCTTCACAGCACTTACCTTTGCTTGCTGAATCAGAGATAGTTGCTGCTCAGATTTTTCATCTGTAATAAAGTAGTTCCCAGGTATTCTCTACTGATCACAGCACCTAAACACAACTTCTCAACCACAGCAAGACTAAGTCTACAAGAAGATTTTTGTACTGGTTTGAATTCTGTGCAGCTGGTTGCAGGGAGCAGGGAATTGATTTGGGATTAAAGTCACCTGCAAGATTGGGGATGAAATTCACCTGTAGCAGAAACACCATCTGTGTAAGATATAACAATTCCTAAGCAGCATTTGATTGCATCCCAAATTTTTTTTTGGATCAAAAGGAAAAGGAAGAAAAGATTGAAAGAAGGCAAATAGAGAACATATTCACAAGCAGTTCAAAAAAGAAAAATAAAAGGTTAATACAGTCTGTTCTGCTGGGTTGTACAGTGATAGGAAAAATCTGTAGGAGGAGATAGAGAATTTACAGTAAAACATCTGAGCCAAATCCTGCCTTTGGATTCAGCTGTATAAAAGACCCACTATTCTGTAATGCTAAAAATGTAGAACCGGAGCTTGTTTTTCTCACTTCAGCACAAATGAACTCAGAGAACTTAAAAGATCTGAACAAGCTCAGTATAGAGCTCTCATATTGTTAAGTCAAAAGAAAGCGATGTTTTGGCTCTATTTTCAAAGCACCTTGGCAATGTGTTATTCATATTTCAAAACTGTTAGTGAACACTATCCTTGTAAGTCAAAGGTATCTAACTTCTTACGGTTGTGTGGATTTTCCTGGGGATCACGGGAGACCACCATCAATTCAGGAATGTCTTGGGAAGGCCAGAATTGTTCTGCAAACACTTGGTGGGTGAGTGGCAATATTCAAGGAGGCTGCACTTGGTTGCTCAAATATTTTAACAAGAGACAGATTCTCCAAACTGACTGTAAAGAGAAACAGCTTCATCACAAAGTGATATTGGCCTGTACCATGATCTCAGATCATTTTCTTTAACAGATTTAGCCATGTCTGCTGGATGCTTCGTAATATTCTAGGTACTATTCAGAGGAAAAAGCTAATGCAGAGACAGATGTAGGAAACAGCTCTATTGTTACATTCTGTTGGCTGTGAAGCTGTGGAGAGTTTCACAGCTGTAACAAAAGTCTTTTTCCATTCTTTGATTAGCTTGAGTTAAGCTTATCTCCTGATTACTGAAATTCAAGAAGTTAAAAAATAATTGAATAACTAAGCATATGTTTTCAGTTATCCTCCTTCTTGAAAAGGAAGCTGGTCAGACGACCTTCTGAGGTGAAATAAATAGAAAGTACATTTTGAACATACAGCTCCTCTTGTGAATTCTTTAAGGGAATTTGATTTTTTTTCCATACAGAAGTTGCTTATAAAGTAAAGGTCCTGCTTATAGATTGTAAAATACTCATGCAAACATAATAATCTCAGAGTTATATTTTCAAACTTTTGATCCATTTACAATATGGGGAAAAAAGAGTGTGTGAAAGGTTTTGATTAGTCTTAGAATCCTCTTGATTCTCAGAGCACAGAAACACATTAGCCCTGTGACTTTTTGTATTCATTCTCCATTAAATTCCAGGAGTAGCATATTTCTATTATTTCTTCATAAGACAAAGTCCAATATTGATTTCTAACCACTATTCTATTATTATGCATATATTACACATTAACACTTCCATGACTGTAATTGAATACTCTGTGATCTGTAAATGTCCTCTGAGCCTGACACAAATCCCAATGAAGACAGTGAAAAAAAGGTCTGCTTATTACAGTGGGCTTGGGAACAGCATTCCCTAAAGAAATTTAAGCTTACATGCCACCCTGTGTTAGACCTGCACTTTTTCTGCATCTTCTCAAATGCAGCAATTGAGCCTGAAAGATCTTATAAATCATGTAATTGAGAAACCAATGCACATAAAAAGAATTATGGCAAAATCAATTTTTTTTGGTAATATCCTGAGCCAATGCTCAGGATGAACAACATTCAGAGCTCCCTAGGTGATCATTATGGTTCAAGAAAGGTTTGGGAAAAATTACTCTACTAGAGACGGTAAACAAGTATTGCATAGAGCCACTGAAGTGGTTTATGTTTCAACCACAACAGAAAGTCACTAAGGAGAAAGAAATTCCTACCTAAACTCATGACCAGAATTCAGAATTACAGACAGTTTCACTTCAATAGCACCAGTATATGTCTGGAGACAATCCACTGACTTCAAGAGAGTCACCGAAAATGACAGTGTCTTCTTGAAGGACTGTTTGAAGCAGTAGGTGTTATTTAATTGTTCAGTTTTTGGACCAAGTTTTTATTTCAGTGGAATTACTATGCATTCACCTCAGTAAATCTAACCCTTCAGTTGAAGCTACACACTTTTTGATGACCGCTTTTCATATTATTACTAAGAGTCTAGCCTTTCCTTAGTCCATAATCAAGGATTTTTCTTTTAACTTGGATCCTGGTGTTTGATTTCACTACTAGTTGACAAGTATAAGATAAAAAGAATACAGGTTTCTGTATGCCTGCTTTGTTATGGATATGCATTTCCCAGTGAATGGATTACAAGTGACTAAAACTTAGATTTTCTACTGTCTCCTTATGTAATTGTAAAACTCTTCTGCTGTTTTCTGGGTTTTGTTCTTACAGCAGAAAAAATTATTCTGATCTCATTTGGGCTGCTGTTTTTGACTGAACTGGCAAAAATGTGTAGGAACTAAATTATTTTGGGAACTTAGCTGCTTTGCTATGCTGGGGAGACATTGGCTAAAAGGTTCGAAAGTCATTAGGTGACATGCAGGGTAATGGGTAAGCCTTGCTTTCATAAGGAGCCAGGCTAAAACCAAACTTAATCTTCAGAATTGACACAAACTGGGCTCTTTCTCTGTGGTCACAAAAAAGGGAAAGGACTGAGTGAGCTGGCTGTATCTGTCACTTGGTTAAGTGATATGAAGAAGATAGCAGAATTCATACAGATCCTGTACCACAGTGGTCTCCCAAAGACAATTTGTTCTACAGATTGGAAAACCCCCATACATCTTAATATCCTAAAAGGATGAACATGTGAATGAGTTGTGTGTGTACCCTTCCTGAAGTTCTGGGTAATATTGACATGGTCTACTACTAATTGTCAGCATACTGAAGCCTAACCCAGTGGTGGCACTGATCTCTGCACTACTGTCACTGAAATACTGGGAGATTTCTCAAAGTCTGACAAAAACTGGAGCTCCCTGTGTCCTGGGGGACCAGCATTAGCAACCTAACAGTAATATATAGCACTTGTCTGAAAGAGCAGTGAGTTGAGCCTGTGCCCTGGACAATGTTCCCCTCTTCCAGCAGATTGTGTTCATTCATCAAAAAGACAATCAAGGGCCAAAAGGTGCCTTCAATAACTTTTTAGCTGGCCTGCAGTGAATATTGCACAATCTCATCTTCAGAGTGATAATACTGATCATGATGGCACCGTGTCCCTGTGTGCCCAAGACATGGCGCTGCAGGCTGTGAAGTCAACAGGACCTGAGCCCGGAGGGGCAAAATTATTTAATTCATGGTGCTTGTGATAAGAAGAGAAATCTCAGCGCTTCCTAACCCATTCTCCAAAATGAAACCAGTTGAAACAGTAGGTATACTTCAAAGGATACTCCTTCAGACAGCAAGCACATCACCATTTAGATTTCATGGTTTACAGACCAGGAGTTACTCTGCTCAGAAGTGATAGAGGATTTCTGGAATTCAAAATAATAAAGCCTTGGGTGGGATGCTGTGGTATTTAGCCGCCATTTTTTCTAAATAATGCATGCAAAAAAACCCACTGAGAAAGTCAAAGCAGCCAAAAGTTACACATGCTACTTCAGGGTCTTCTGCTGTCCTTCTGCTGTAGAAAGAACATTGTTTTTCTTTGCTTCCAGCCACTCTGGAAACAGTGTCAGTTTTCTCTGTCATAACCCTCTGTGTTTCTGGAAACATCCCTTATTCACTGAATTCTCTGTACCTGCTTGTTCTAGCTGCTCTGTGTGTATTGCACCAAATGGTTCATGCAATCATAAAAGCACAGTGGCAACTGCTACTTGCCATTTCTGTTGTCCATGACTGAAATTGCTCCTGCTAATAACAGGCTGGTAAGAATTAAGGAAACCACTGTTTTCTATAGAAAAAAAAAAAAAAAAAAAAAAAAAAAAGAGAGAGAGGAAAGAAAACCCCATAACTAGGACAGAAAACAAAAAACTTGCAACTTCCAATATGGTGCTGGCATATACTGCCTGTACACTTCATTGATAATCCTGATATTCCATCAATGAGAGATCAGATGTAACAGAAGAGCCCGTGACACAGACATATCCTGTGTATAAATAAATAATAAAAGTAATACTGTGCAGACAGAGGTCCGGACTAAGTGTTTCCCAAAATCTGAGATCATTCAGACCTGGCTTAGACATTGCCTGTGACAATCACAAAGCTCAGATCCAGAACTCCCAGCTCTAACCTGTTTAGACTCTAGGTTTTACCCTGTCACTATTGTTGAAGTGTATTTTGCTGCTCTGGTTTCCCTCCTGTACTTTCTTAATTTTTACGGTGTTTATGAAACAACTCCTGCTCATAGGAAAGTGTGACTGGTTTTGTTTATCCTATTTATTATATGAGAACAATTTGCAGGCTGTCATTTCATCATTATATTTGAAAACAAAGCAAATACCAGATCACTACAAGACTGGATGAAATGAAAATAAGCCCATTTCTGCCTTACATGTTTAAGCAAAACTTAGCTTGACTGACAGTAGGTAAAGCTTGTGTCATCAAATACCAAAACTACTAAATGGCTAATCCTTGTTGTCAACAAGATCTGCTTTCAAATTTAAGTCTACCTTGCCTACCTTTCAAAAATTGCCAGGAAATTTATGATTCAACAATGAACTCTTAATTGCTTCCTCTTTAAGTTGATCTGTTTTCCTGGAAATACAATTAATTCTCTATGCTGAGCCTTTAAGAATGAAACAAATTGTAGCCCTTGCTCACTTTGGCAGTGCAATCACTTTTAATCAGTGCATAATTAGGATTTAAACAGTATCAACGTGTCCCTGTTGCAAGAAGGTAACTGTGCTTAAACTTCAATTACTCCTAAATTTAAAAATCAATTTCAAATAAAATGTTCTACTGCTGATGTTAAAAAGATTAGAAAGACCAGAATACATTCACGCGAGAAGCTAGTCATGTCAACACAATTGCAACAAGCAGCTGCCATAATGTAAGTAATTCTGCTGTAATGCAATATTAAGGCCTTTAATCAAAGGTTGAGGGCTAAGGCTGTCAAAGAACACAAGACACCTCGAAAGGCAGACTGCTATTGTTTTTTATATGGCTTTATCCTACACAAGGTAAATGAGCTATTTTGCTTTAAGAAATTATTTAGTGTGACTGCTTGAAAATGCATTTTTTTCCCTCAGAATATATCTACAGCAAGATGACAGAAAAGTTGAAAACCAGCCATCATTTGTGATGACACTAAGGTTTGAAATAATAAGCTCTTTTTGTATATGTTTATCACAATGTTTTCTGGAGGCTTCAGGGACAGTGGGCCTCCAGCATGCTAAGCACTGCATAAACACACAGTGAGGCGGTGGTCTCACAAGGAAGCATGACAGACAGCTGGGAGGACCTGTGGGGAAACCTGGGATCAAACTCAGATTTCTGGGCCTCGGTTTTATTATGCTCACCCTTGCTAAGTATGCAGGGGAAAGAGCCCATGACTGCACATAACGTGGCTGAAGAAGCAAAGCTATCAGTAGGCAGTGGAGTGAAGCATGCTCCTCCTAGGACCTTCTCTGAGTAGGACTGCAGGAGCATGGAAATATTCAGCAGCAGTCTGAACTGAAAACCTGTACTGTGGAAGGACCATGAGGCCTTCCTGCCTTAGGCACCGTAATACCTAAGGAAGACTTAAAAAATTTTATTCATATCCTTGGGTGGAAACAGCCAGAAAAATAAATGAAAAATTCATCATGACTACTTGGAGACTGTTACCTTTTAAAGAATTCTTCCAAACCATCTTTCTGGGGATGCAACTTTCACGTCACCGTGATAGGAAACAGTAGTGAATTAATGGCAGCAAAACTCTCACAAACTGAAGTGTGCTGAAAGGAGTGTCCAGACTCTAAATGTATGAGCAGATACCATTCTGCAAGCCTGACTGTCATGCCTCTGCCTGCCAAACTACATTAATACCATTACAGTCTGGTTCCTATCAAAATGATTGTGGCGGAAAAGAGCAAAAGCATTGAGATACCTGTCAAGACAGTGGTCAGGTATGATGTTCTGCACATTCTTTCACGTTTAGTATTCTGGAAATTAGGCAAAGTAGACACTAATAATAGCATATATTATAATAAAATGCATGGCAAACCCCACATGGAAATTACCTGCCTCCTCTGCTTTTTAGGGTGGAGGAGAAAACTTCTTTTCTATGCGAGGCATACTTTTGGCCAGTCGTCTTCTCAGAAACATCTTCATTTTCTTCAGATACTGAAGGAACAGGCACATGGCAGCTGCATCAGTACCATTCAATAAAGCAATACTAGTGGATGCCTCTGGTGATGCAAGAAGAAACTTATTTCGTACATCCTTGGACATCCCAGTGCCGCGATGTTCCCAAAGAAAAGGCAGGATCTCTCTTCTCCATTTTTTCTGCTTCTTTCCTTTTGTTCATTGATGACTGTAATAACTGCTGTCTTCTTCAACTTCCCCCTTCTTTTCTGAAACAGATCACCATGATACTCTGCCAGAGCTAATAAGGTTGTGGCTGAAAGAAGCAAGCTATTGGGGAAAATCCCCAGAATACCTCTAATGGTCTCAGGTATAGGGGGGAAAAACCTCATTGTTACAAAAGATTTTGAGGCTTGGACATATATGCAGGTGGAGGCACTGCTTTGTGTTCCTTCTGTGTCCTCCATCCTTTCTTAGTTCTCTTGTAGGTGGGATTTCACTGACCACTGCTGGGGCTGAATCCCAGGACAGGCTTCACAAAATGCATCTGGGAACAGAGGAAACTTTTCATCCCCTTCCTCATCTCTGCACATCCACAGCTGTAACCTAGGCTCTTTCTGACATATTCCATGGTGTCTGCAGTCAGTTTTTATTCATCCTTCACTGAGGCATGTCTCCCACTGAGGCACGTCTCCCACTGAGGCACTATTACCTCTGTACTCAATTCTCTCACTGAATGTCCTAAAATGAAGAACAGCCTGACATCCTACAGTGTGCGAAAGTGAAATAAAAATGTTGTTTTCTTTGCTCCTGTGTGACACAAGTGTAAAAATCCTTATCCCTCCCTGTGGCTTGGTCATTCTAACCTGGTCAAGTGTCACTCAGTACCACAGCATCTTAGACGATGTATTAGAAGCTGCAGCCCATGTGGGGCAAAAAACTGTGTAGAGAAGAGATGATAAATGGCCTCAAAATAATTAAGACCAGGTTTTCCATTTCTCCATCCCCAACTTTTGTGCAATTTCTTACCTCTTAGACCTATCAAGACCAAGAGTTACAAATTTTCCTTAGAAACGAGGCAGTTAAGTCCATATCTATACAACACAGCCTCTGCTCTCTGTAAAGATGTGTTAATTGCATCCTGCTCCGGTACAGAAGAGGAGTCTTGGTAGATGCGCAGGGGTCCACGGTGCCAAACCTAAGGGTTTGCAGAATGTAGTCACTGACGCAGCAAGAACAGAGTGCCTCTGCATCTGTATCTGCCATAGGATACAGCAGAGGGTGACTTTGTGGTTTAACCCCAGTCAGCAACTAAGTATCAAGCACTGTCTCACTCATTCCTCCCCCCACCCCCAAGTGGGATGGGGAAGAGAATCAGAAAAAGGTAAGACCCATGGGTTGAGGTAAGAACAGTTTAATAATTGAAATAAAGTAAAGAACAATAATAATAATGATGAAAAGGGAGATAACAAAGACACAGAGAGAGAGGAGCAAAACCCAAGAAACCCAAGAGATGTACAATACAATTGCTCACCACCCGCTGACTGATGCACAGCCAGTCCCCAAGCAGTGATCAGCCGCCTCCCAGCCAACTCCCCCCAGTTTATATATTGAGCACAACATTTTATGGTGTGGAATATCCCTTTGTCTAGTTTGGGTCAGCTGTTCTGGTTATGCTCCCTCCCAGCTTCTTGTGCACCTCCTCGCTGGTAGAGCATGGGAAACTAAAAAGTCCTTGATTTAGACTAAGCAGTACTTAGCAACAACTAAAACATCAGTGTGTTATCAACATTATTCTCATACTAAATCCAAAACACAGCACTGTACCAGCAACTAGGAAGAAAATTAACCCTATCCCAGCCAAAACCAGGACAGGTGAGCGGAAGTGAGTGCGGAAAGAAGCAAACAACATCTTGAAGCTGGCTTTCAAGAAGCCAACTTAGCCCAATGCCTGTTGTTACTGAGCCATAAGATTAGGGCACAAGAAGGAAAAGGAAATGTTTTGTATTAGCTGTGAAGAAGCTGCAGGTAGGGGAGGAGCAGTAGAGGTGTTTGATCACCCACCAGGCTTGTAACAGTAGAGCATAATCAGTTTTAGTTTACAGACCCAATCCACTACCACACAGCTTGCTCTGCCTGGGAGCAATGCCAGAATGGATGTTGTTTTCAGGAGGATTCCCATGCTCAGATACACTCCTTCCTCTCTGCAGCTGAACTACCAGTCGTTATTCGTTTTGCTATAAGATACTTTTCTGGCAAATACAATCAAATGACTTTTTATATTTGCTATGCAATTTGACACGCATACTCATTAAAAGTAATAAAAATACTGTAATCACTGAACTTCTACGTGCTATCAAATCAGACAGATCCTAGCTCTTATTGCTAATGTTCTGCAGGATTGAAAGTCCTTCTTTGTGTTTTTACATTATTCAGTATGATGGCCTTTGATCAAGCTGAAGCTTAGTACTGCTGACATGGAGACAATGGCACTGTTAGGAAATGAGAAATGCTTTCTCCCAGAATCTCTAAAATTAGTTCTGCTTCAATAGCTGTCTTGGCATCTCATGCTGCCACCAGCCTCTCTAGTGTCTGAGTGCCTTCCATGTTAAATCAATACCCAGATATACCAACAAGAACAGAACAGAACAGAACTGAACAGAATAGAATAGAATAGAAAAATGTTCAGCTGGAAGGGACCCGCAACAATCATCTAGTCACAGAATCACAGAATGGTCGGGGTTGGAAGGGATCTCTGGACATCATCTCATCCAACCCCCCTGCCAAAGTAGGGTCACCTACCGGGCCATCTCCCCACCCACCCCCCCTGCCAAAGTAGGGTCACCTACAGCAACTTGCACAGGAACATGTCCAGGCGGGTTTTGAATATCTCCAGAGAAGAAGACTCCACAATCTCTCTGGGTAGCCTGTTCCAGCGCTCTGTCACCCTCAAAGTATAGAATTTCTTCCTTATATTCAGATGGAATTTCCTGAGTTTCAGTTTGTGCCCGTTGCCTTTTAACTTGTCACTGGGCACCACTGAAAAGAGTCTGGTCCCATCTTCTTGACATCCATCCTTAAGTTATTTATAAGTATTGACGATATCGCCTCTCAGTCTTCTCTTCTCCAGGCTGAACAGACCCAGTTCCCTCAGCCTTTCCTCATAGGAAGGGAGATGCTCCAGTCCCCTCATCATCTTCATTGCCCTCCACTGTCTTGAACTGGGGAGCCCAGAACTGGACACAGTACTCCAGATGTGGCCTCACCAGGGCAGAGTAGAGAGGGAGGATAACCTCCCTCGACCTGCTGGCCACACTGTTCCTCATGCACCCCAAGATACCATTGGCCTTCTTGGTCACGAAGGCACATTGCTGGCTCATGGGCAACTTGTTGTCCACCAGAATTCCCAGGTCCTTCTCTGCCGGGCTGCTCTCCAGTAGGTCAACCCCCAGCCTGTACTGGTGCATGGGGTTACTCCTGCCGAGGTGTAGGACCCTACACTTGCCATTGTTGAACTTCATCAGGTTCCTCTCCACTTAACTCTCCAGCCTGTCCAGGTCTGGCTGAATGGCAGCGCAGCCTTCTGGTGTGTCAGCCACTCCTCCCGGTTTTGTATCATCAGTGAACTTGCTGAGAGTACACTCTGTCCCTTCATGCATGTCATTGATGCATAAGTTGAACAAGATTGGACCCAGAACTGACCCCTGGGGAACACCACTAGCTACAGGCCTCCAACCAGACTCCGTGCTGCTGATAGTGGCCTTCTGAGCTCTGCCATTCAGCCAATTCTCAATCCACTTTCCTGTCCACTCATCTATCCCACACTTCCTGACCTTACCTATGAGGATGTCAAGGGAGACAGTGTCAAAAGCCTTGCTGAAGTCAAGGTAGACAACAAAGGTAGTCCAATTGCAACTAAGACTAAGAATGGCAACATCTCAGTACATTTAACAGAGTCAAAAGTATGGAAAATTCTGATTTTATTTTTTTTCTGCACTTCACCAAATTGAGATCAGAATATGTTTTTATTAAATATTGGCAATATTCAGAGAGTTCTGTTGTGACCCGCTTTTTTGGCAGATGTGGGGAACCATTAGAGAGGTCTTAATAATGTACTTGTAGAAAGCATGCAGCTTTGCTTTTTCAGAATCAAACCCTCTGAACAGTCTTAGATTATCCGAAGTACCAAAAATCACTAGGCATAAACACACAGCAATTTACCCCTAATTTTCCGTGACAATAAGAAAATGGCTTTGCCATAAGAATATAGGCCATTTTTCAAAATCTTGTAGTATTTTAGGCTTGGTCAAAAGAAGCCGAGTTCTGATCAATAACGGTCAAATTTTTTATCAAAGTTGAAGCACTCTACAAAAGCTATAGGTAAAGTAAACATTTTCCAACTATTTTGATTATTTAATATAAAATATTTTTTCAACCAGCTCTTCAGGTAATGGCTTCTACTGACTTTGCAGACCAAAGAAATTTCAATACAAAGGGAACAGGCATCAACTGTGCCTCACTCTCTTCCCTGAACCAGAGTTTGCCATTATCTTAGCTTCCATTTTCCTATGTAAATACGCTATTTGATACCACATGTTCTCAAAATGATCATCCGTGGCACTGCTTATCTCTTGGATATCAATTCTGCTGTACACTTAGGAGTTAGTAAAAAACCTTGAGGGTGTATTTTGTTTGGGCATTCTGAGAGAATTTTGCTCAGAAGGGAAAGTGGGAATAAAAGTGTTGTGATGCAGTTTCCATTGAAGTCATTAGATAAACTTTAATTCACCTCACCAGGCTTTGGGAAAGTTTTTGCCCAATTCCCTTTTTTTCTTCATGTGGCTCTGACGCTCACAATCTAAGCCTATCACACTGAGAACAAGATGATTATTTATTTCACAGTGATATTTCTTGATAGTTCAGCTGCTTTTACTGGCTCCCATATTCAGATCAGTTTGAATTTCCTGGTACCTCTGGAAAAGTGATACTTCTCCTCTCCATTTCTCAGGGTAGCTCTGGCTGTTTTCTCATTAGGCTCACAGCAAGAAATAAATGAAGCAGGTGACTGGCACTGAGATTTCAATTCTGACAGGATCTCTGCTGCACAGTGAGCTATAGCTGTAACATTAAGTATATTTAGGTAAGAAATAAAGATATAAAATAAGTTGAGTATCAAAACTCAACTGACTTCAATGGGGAAAGGCATGATTCAGTTATGACGCTATATAAAGCAAGAAGGTACAAGTTTTAGTGGATTCCTCTTTTGTTCATAACATCCTTTAACAGGTTTGACTCATATAGTCCTACGATGTCCTATCCCCAATCCTTTCCCCAGCATGCCCTCATAATTTGTAATAGCAAAAGCTTATATACTCAAAAGGCCACATCTGATTCTATTGTAGCCAATATACATTTTGCTGTTATCTCTAGTGGAAAGTAGATTGGTAAGTGGAATTGAATAAGAGTCATGTTCATGCAGAGATAAGAAGCTTCCTTACCACTAAATTTTTTGATCAGATTTGGAGCTGCTCTGTTTTGTGCTCTGTGGAGAGCTGCCTATTTCACTAGTGTTGCAAATACATACTAAGCATAAATAGGTTATTTCACAAAGATTATGCTTATAATTAAATTGCAATTATTGGCAGTGTTTTTGGCAGCCATTCTGGTTCTGACACTAATTTGAGAAAATTATAAGAAAGCAAAAAGCCTTGGATAACGGTGTGAACAAGAACACTGGAACCCTTGATAAAGCTCTCAAGTTTTGAGGCCTTTGTTTTAGTCTACAGGGAGAACTATGACATTGGAGATTATTATTATGTGCCATAAAAGAAATTCCAAAAGTCCTTCTTATGCATATTAAGGATAAATACTTTCTAATATACCAAGAGAGCCTAAATTAAGCATATCTGATATGAACAATAAAGAGATGGAAATGCCTACAAGAACATCCTATCAAAGTTCAGTGAGGTAGATGTCCTTAAACACTGAAAGACAAGTTCATATTGTTGAAAATTAAGACAATTAAGTGTCATTTAGGCTATCCGAATCTGAGCTGTCATAGCACATACAACTTGAGGTACTTGTTTTCCCAGATTATTTATATTTCTATACATATTTAAATATTTTCTTTTTTCATCTTAGTTCAAAAGATAACACTTGTGGTGACTTTATTATTTATGACCTTGATACGTATTCATTTTATACTCTGTTCTGTTCAGGCACATTATTTATTAATATAGTCCATTTCTTCACTGTGAGATCTTCTGGTCTTCGGAGGTGTTTCATGGTTTGCCTGAGTTTCACAAATTTATTTTTTCTCCACATTTGAAAACAAGGAGTTCCTCATCCTGCTTTAATTTCCTGTTTCAATCCTGGTAGTAATGCACCTGAATCCATTGAATTGAGGTGGAATATTGGGAGACAGCAAGATCTGATTCTTTCTTTGTTTTTACTATTTTTATGTCAATGAAATGTCATTGTCTTGAAAAGAGCTGCTCCTTTTTACTCTAGTTTAAATGAGATTAGAATCAGGCCTAATTGAGGGCCAATTCTGAATTTGTCACAAGACTTATCTGTTAAAAGAACCTGAAAGTCAACAGCATATGTTCAGCGTCATAGAGCTGAAGCTCACTCTTCTAGGAAACAGCTATCTAAAGAGCATTTCCTCACTAGTTTTCCCATTCTTCAATAGCAGGGTGTCGTGGTTTAACCTAAGCTTCCAACTAAGTCCCACACAGCTGCCTGCCCACTCCATCTGCTACCCTGGAGGAATGGGGAGAAGAATGAGAAAAAAGGTAAAACACGTGGGTTGAGATAAGAACAGTTTAATAATTGAGATAAAATAAAATATTATAATAATAACAACAACAACAATAATAGTAGTAATGGAAAAGAAAATAACAAAAAGAGAGAGAGAAATAAAACCCAAAATAGACAAATGATGCACAATATAATTGCTCACCACCCGCTGACTGATGCACAGCCAGTCCCCAAGCAGTGATAGATCGCCTCCCAGCCAACTCCCCCCGCAGTTTATATATTGAGCATGACATTTTATGGTATGGAGTATCCCTTTGTCTAGTTTGGGTCAGCTGTTCTGGTTATGCTCCCTCCCAGCTTCTTGTGCACCTCCTCGCTGGTAGAGCATGGGAAACTAAAAAGTCCTTGATTTAGACTAAGCAGTACTTAGCAACAACTAAAACATCAGTGTGTTATCAACATTATTCTCATACTAAATCCAAAACACAGCACTGTACCAGCTACTAGGGTGAAAATTAACTCTATCCCAGCCAAAACCAGGACACAAGAATATCAGATTTCACAGATACAAAGCCTGGAAGAAATTATTGTGAACACTGAGTTTGAGCTGTAGCATTACTCTCACGTTTGGAGAGAAATCTATAACTCAGGGTTCAAACCAGAAATCCTAGCTCCTACCTCCAAGATTCCCATATTTGTGGGTTGTTTATTCAAGGTGGCTTTTAAGCCCAACATGAATTTGGACTCATCACCTCGTGGTTTTGCCTATATTCAATGCCGAAAAAAATCAGTTATTCTGAAATGGTCACAACTTAAAAACATTTGTAAACTATGTGCTTTATTTTCCCTTCCACAAGGAAGACTGAATGGACAAGATACACTGCAAGATCTCTGTACTTTCTGTTCTATTATTTTCTCTGTCTTCAAAGAATCATCTGAATTCAGAACTTAATGGAGAAAGTCTCAGACTAGAACATCACGTAAACTTCCACCGAGACACTGTGCTGAACACTGTGGTTAAGGCTGTCCATGCCTGATGCACTGAGCACTAGTAAATAGGCAATTAAGGTTCCCAGTGAAGGCCTGCAAACAATATAATGCAACTATACCTTTTATTACATTGATCAAATGCAATCTGGCTGCTCCAGTTACAGGAGAAAGAAAAATCTATCCAGTTTGTTGAAATAAGATCTTTGCATGGCATAATAGACATTAATTACACTGTGTTCATTAAATTAGTCACTTTTAATCAAAGCTGACATACAAGGAGTGGTTTTTATGTTCAGCAATTGGCTAGGTTAGGAAATACACCAAGCACACTGGAGCGATCAGTTCCTTAATGAGCACAAACTGACACAGCCTTGCTAAAATTCAATGCAACTTTGCGAACCTACCGTGGGGAAGATGCTTGCCATTCAAATGCAGATTTCATTATTTGCAATCTAATGCACAATGAATCTTTCACAAAGTTGCCTACAAGAGTGGAATTTATGTAAGGCTCTCTTGCTGCTAACACAGGAATCTTGGGTGCCTGAATTATATATATTGTTAGTACGGGAAGCGCAGGCTGAGTTGCATGGAGACAGGCAGCGTTCTTTGGGAATATGACGAGTCCTCCCCAAGAGGTCTGGCTGCCAGCTGCTTTTTTCCTGGATTTCTATCACAGGAAGTCAACTTTTACCACCTGCTTTTCAGAACTGAAGGGTAAAAAGGAGGCTCCATAAATTCATTACTACTAAAGACTACAGTAACGTCCATGTGTACTTGTGTCAGAGAACTGTCTCAGGAGCTATGCACTTTTCATCCCCCTGTGCGTAGTACAACAGCACTGTGGAAAGCCAACATAACACATTATTAACCAGCCTCCTGAGTATGTGCTAACACTACCTTAAATGGGTTGGTGGGTGCAAGATCCATAGTTTCTGTCTAGACCAGGAAGTAGGTTCCCTGTGTGGGCAGAGAGGCAGTGAAGATTTGTGTGGAGTCCTTGCAAATAACACCCTACAGAAACAAGAAGTGTCCCAAGTTGCTTTGCCGTAAACCCATCTTTCTTTGTTCGGGCAATTCTGATTTTCACCGTTGTGAAAAATATTATTCTCCTTCAGTGGAGGCTTTTCTGCCAGCAGCACCCCGAAATCTAGACCTTACCACACCTAGGATAAATAAAAGCCAGGAAATCAAGACTTTGTCCTCATACTTGCTATGATCTTGCTGGATAAGACACATTTTCTATCTATTTCCAGTTGGCTTAAACCCTTGCCCCATTCCTGTCTGATTACATACGCTGAAAGGTTTTCCGTGTTTTCTGTACTAGGATCATCTTTCTCTGTCTTAACAGTGATGGAAGTTTCAGGGTACTTATTTAATATAAATAAATACTAGTGTCTGCCTCTATACTCCTTTGGGCTGAATTGCAGATTCCTGAACACAGTCCTACACAGTAAGAAATGGTATAAAAAGAGATGGTCTTTTTATATCTCTTAACAGACATACTATTTAACACAGATATCAGTATTTTTCAGTTCCTTCATTTCCAATGAATCAACTATTCAGTACTGGTAAATAAAGTAATCACACAGTAGCTGGGCTAACATAATTTAGACATCTGCGTACTATTGAAAAGGAGCTAATAAGTTACTAACTGCACCATGACAGAGTCATGCATTAGTCATAAAACCAAAAAGGCACTGACTAGGCCAGCGTTCAACCCTAGACAATGTTTATGAGAGGAAATGCAAAATCATTTGAAATGCAAGAGGATTATAACAGAAATACTCTCAAAAACCTTGTGCAAAGCAGCAGAAAACAGTGACACTAGAGTACTGATTGGAGCTTGACAAAGGTGATATATTGAGGTAGATGGTATGAGATTGTAAGGCTGCTGTAAGCTTGAGGCTTGCTAGCAATGAGCTGATACTGTACAAATTTAACAAGTGTTAATCTGAGCCTTCTGCAAGGAATAGTGCAGGGAAAATCATACTTTCAAATGACAAGGTGGCCTGTGTACCTGTGTAAGGTGAAATACATGGAGACTATCTTATCCTCTGTGCAGACCACATTCCAGGTAAGTCTTTGGCTAACTGCGTAAGTATCAGAAGTAAAAGGCTACCATAGGAAGCATGGTCCCTCTCTCCCTGTAATTCTCAACATTTCATTACCTGCTGAGGTGTGAAAATCAAGGAGAGTGTTGCAAATCCATCCTTTCACATGAACGTACCAACTGGGGCGGGGGGTGGGAGATAACTGTGGAAAGACCAGCAAATTGGCTATATGAACAAAAATGTAACATCAGCTGCCAGATCTATAAAATTATTTGGATCTTCTGTCCAACCAGTTTAAACTCTAGAGAACTCTAGAGATTCTTGTTTATGTTTGCACAAATCCCTGAAACGATCATGAAAATGTCTTTGTTCAACTATATGGCAAATGCAGTGTGGAATCTATTACCTGACGGGATGCCTGCTGAAACAGTGAGCCTTTCCATGGGTGAAGCTACATGTACCTTCTGCACATGCATCATTCCTAAGAGCCTAGCATAACCCTTTCCTAACTTGATAGACCCTTCAAGCAATTTACAGTCTCTCTGCCTTGCTTCATGTTTCAAGAGAGTGCTTGCTGAGCACATAAGAAAAACATACTCATTTATGTTACATGTGGTAGAAATTTTCATCTTAGCATAATTTTTTGTGTCTTATTTTTCTCTTACTAATGAATCTGACAAATACCTTTTTTTTTTTTTTCCCCAGAAATAATATAGCAGATAACATAGCAGAAATCTTATTATCACAGTTATTTATCCATCTACACACCCTGCTAATGACAAAAGCTTCAACTATCAGGGAAAGATAATCTGAACCCCTTGTACTAATGCATCAAATCTCATATTTTAAATAATGGTTTTTCACCTTGGAAAACCTCAAGAAAGGAACAGCTACAGTTGTCGATTTCATTCAGTTGAGGATGATAAGAGACAGCGTCTATTTCCACATAAACCGAGAAAAATGAATCTCATTATTTTTGATGATGTAGCAAAGAAGTAATGACCCTATGGGATCTTATTACATGGCTGAAAAGTGAATTAACTTTGGCATAACCATATCGAGTGAATTACTCTAATGATCTGTTTCCTAACTCTTATGGGTGATCTCATAACAATGCTTTCATAATCTGGGAGTATGCATGAGAGCATAAATTGATTTTGCTTTTCAAAATCTGAACTTCATTCTCAAAGCAAATCACTGAGATACTTTGCCATATATATTGGTGAGAGAAGCAGTCGTTGCTATAGGCAATGATGACACCTTCTGTGACAGTGATAAAACTGGTCCAAAGCAAAGGCATTCATATATCACCGTATAGATGCAAAATTGAATGTGGCCCTCATATGAAAGAGCAGGAGGAGCTACTGGCTTGCTCTGACTGGTCACCTCTATTCACAGGACAGGCTGAGAGAAATGCAAAGCCAGTCTGCCTGGTAACTTGTAGTAAACGTGAAAAGAAAATGAGCTGGAAGTTAAAAGGTGGAAACTTTTCACTTTTACAAGAAAGGCTGGATTTTTCAGCAGACCCTTCTGTAAACCACGTCTTCTGAGACTTGAAATTGCGGACACTCAAATTCGTTAGTCATTTACGGATTAGAAGGTCCATATCTCTGATTTTTGTTGACTGACAGATAAATATTTATCAGAATTTGAAATAACACTTTCTAGGATTTCTCATTCAGCAATGATCAGAGCAGAGTGTAACTGTTGCTCTGTTCTGGGGTAAATAAGTATCCATGTTGTAGTTAAAGATGCCTGTAAAGTGGCTGACATGCCCAGGGACGGTGAGTTTCTGCACAGTGCTAAAACTCCTTGGGTGGTGGTCCTGTGCTTCATTCTGTTCAGTGCTTCCGTGTCCTGGACTCTCAATGTTACCTGCTAAATTTGAGTAACACTAATTAAGGATGCCATCAGACAAAGTAAGCAACAGTAGTTCTGCCATGCACTGTGATTATTTCAAGTTAAGATGTGGGTAAATACGCAGTTTCAACACAAGGATTTTAATTCTGGAGCAGCAGGATTAATGACTTTGCTTTAAATTTGTCACCACTGATGTGCAAAGTGATGGAAAGCAGAGGCTGGCTGCGTAGCAGAAGTGAGCACTGAATACATGCCCATGGCCATGCTCGCCCTGTTGCTTGAGCTCTTCCCCTTTCAGATCTTGTTGCTTTAAATAGTTGTTTATTACAAAATCCTAGGTGGAGATGAGGAACCTTCTGGAGGTTAATTTTCTGGCACCTGTGAAAAGACCAGCTGTTGGGTGACAGCCTGTCAGATTTTTTTAAATAATGTAACACTAAAGGGCAAAAATACTATGTCTGACAGCAGTAGCAGCAGCAGTTTTGCCAGGCAGCTAGTACAGCAGTTGGGTTGTGAGGTACTATAGCACCATATGCTGTCTGCCGTAAAAGCTCTGCAAAAGGAGATGAAATCCAAAACCAAACATAATAAAAATATGGATGAAGTAGTGCCACTATGCGTCCTTAGCTGCCCTTGTTGCACACAGTCCTGGAAAGGACAAAAGAGGTGTCACCCAGTTGTAGTCAGCACATACTTCTCTTGTTAAGGATCAAAACAATTTTTATCCTTCTCTCCTCAAGGAAGAACTGGAGCAGGGAGCAAGAAATGGCAAAGCCAAGAGGAGCTGGTGGCTGAGCTGGGTACATAACCTCCCTCTTTTGCACCCCTAGGAGTCCCTCAGCCCTCACACTCACAGATGATATAATTTACCAAGTATACTCTTTGTGTTGAAACTTTAACAGAATGAGGCACAGGGAGAAATGGCGCCCCTGCGTGCTTGGCTTTGTATGATGCTGAACTCTTTGCTGGATAGTTTTGAGCATGGTCCTTGTGCTTCAGGACCTCCCAGTCAGGACTAATGACTGGCACACCAGTTTGCACTTCCTGAGAGCCAGGCAGTGCTGCCGTGACTTCCAACACTTCTCCTGACATGTTTGTTAGCTCTCCTGAGGTTACAGCAGGCAGCCACTGACTGACTGCAGCACCTCTGGCCAGATGGCACAGTGACTCAGCCCCAAGTGGCATGGTAGCACAAGCTGCCCATTACTGTTCCATGACTACATAAGAATAAAAAACACTGAATAATACTTAAAGAGACTAAAAGTTCACCCAGCTCAGGATCTTGCCTGCCACAGAGGTCGTGAGAAGATGCCAAAGGAAGTATATCGTCACTGGGCAAATCTGCTAGTTATACTTCCTATTCACCAAAACTTGATGATTCCTGTTCTCAAGGTGCCCCTTGTTACACACCTTGCTGTGAGACGTTGTGTGGAGAAACCCATGAGTCAGGGAAAGTAATGCCAATGAGCTATCCAGCAATGCAATACTGACCCAAAGCGTTTGATCCCAATATGGTAACCTCGTGTTTATGCTACTCACTCACGGTACAGATGGATTTACCAAAGCTGAGGCATCTCTGATCAATCCCTTGAACTGAGCTGTCAGGAAGTGCCATGATAACAACCACAGCAGCAGCAGCAAACTCAAGAAGGCAACAAAGCCAGCAACGGCCGTGGTTGCTGAATTTCTCACTATAGGTGCACACATGCCCCCTGCTTTTTATAGGTGGGAAGAGCTGTTAGCCAGCTGATTGTAAAGATAGATAAGAAGACGACTCTGAGGCAGTAATGTGCATTATCTGAGCAGTCCAGGTTTGAAATGCTAGTATTTTTCACAGCACTGTGCTTACCTGCCTGGGAACAATAAAACTGGTAGCAGTTGTTTGAAATAGCAAGGAGCAGCTTTTTGCACTCTTGGCCTGCATAAATCTCAAGCTATTTATAATAGCAGCAACTCAGCCTGAGCTACAGCTGTTGTCTAGTGAAAAGATCTGCTTTCCTTTTTGAACAGTCTCCCTGCTCCTGAAATATTTCCAATAAGGTCTCCTTCTTGAGGAAAGCGGTGAGACACAGTGTCATAAATTCACTGAAGCAGATTCTCCTAAAGATAATGAAATATCATTTGGCACCTCAAGCACCACAGAGGATGGAAAAACACATGGCAGAGACTTTTGGCTGAACCTTGTGTTGGTCTTCCATAATAACGATACCTTTGCAAGTGTCATAAAATACAATAGCGTATTTGTGGCTATTGTGCTGCTCCACTGGGGAGGGCATCTGAATTTCTTTCAGAGAAATCAGTTATCAAGACTGATGTTTTAGAAGTCATCCGCTCCAGTCTCATTAAGTCGACTCAGACTGCGAAAAACGGACATTTCATCTTATTATTTTCTCACCATCTACCACTGAAAAGCTCTATAACTGTAACTCCTTCCTGAAGCCTGTCTTTAGTCTTTCTGGCTCTTGATCTGAGAAAACAGAACATTTTGTAAAGGTGTTAAAGTGCTTCAGGAGACTCGTGAGACAGCCTCCTGAATCATTTAGACTTTCTTCATCTGTATAGGGAATAATCATCCAAGGATCTCTCAGTGCTTTACACAGAGAGACAGACTCAGTTTGTGTACTTTGGCAGAACTCCAAAGAAACAGAAGCACAGGGGAATATAGGTGAGGGGCATCACACAGGAGACCACATGGGCTTTTTCCCCAGCTCTTCCGCTGCCTTGAGGGGACCTTTAAAGAACTTATAATGCTGTGTGGAAAACTTTTCTGCAAACTAAGGGGAATAACGTGAACAGCCTTTTCCCCCAAAAAAATTATCAGGTCAGATGAGAATTTGTCCTAAAATATCAAAACATTATTTTTGTTGTTCTTATGTGGTTTATTTAGCTTTTTTGTCTCTATTTATTCTTTTTCATCTAGGCTCATCATAAAATATCCAGATGATGCTGCTATTCTCAGTAGCCTGAGGAGGCTAATTTAATGTCAAATGCTGTACTGTCAAGAACATTTAAAGAGTTGGCTTGTATTTGTTTTTCTTTATTTTTATTAGTTTCAAGCTGTCTCTTGGTACACTTTACAAAACCCTTGCACAATTTTCTTTGAGCTCATGGTCTTCAAAGGCCTAAATCTCTTTAAATATTTTCTGTTATCTTTCATTGTAAATGAATCACCTCGTAATTTCAGCTGGTTAATTTTAAACTCCCTCCAATTTATATGTTTCCTGTAGCCTGTTGCTTAACTGACCTGAACAGAATTTGTCTAAACTTAGTACCGCTGCAATAGTGATACTACTTTTCTGCTCTGATGTGTTCTTTTTGCAGGGTTTTTTTTAAGCCTTTTCAGTGATCTGTGAAACAATCATTTGCTGATCCACTTCTTCAACTGTAATCAGTCCTGCTTATCTTAATCACCCAGCATGCAGTGTGTGCCTGAAGATTTGTTCTGAGTGATTAAGATGATTTCCCAAGGATGCCCCAATTGTTCCTAATTTGATTTATCTCTCTCTTCATTTGCACTACTGTCTTCAAAATTACAAAGGTTCAACACAGGTTTTGTTTTGTTTTTTTTTTTTAAAAGGAAATTATGCTGACAACTTCTCGTTGTCTTAATGCTTCCGATACTCAAGGATGTTGGTAATTTGTGCACATGTAATTACAAAATTCTGTCTCACTTGGAGTTTTGTTCCGTTATTTGCCCTGTATAAATCATTAACAGTAGCAGAGCCACTAGTACACTTCATGGTATTTCTGATACTTTACTGAATCAAAGACCAAATCTAATAGCAACCCCATTCCTTTGTCATAAAGCAATTTTTCCTCTAGAGAATTGACGAACAAGCTTTGTAATGTGCTATCCAATAACTCAGCTGGTCACAAGGCTTCTGTATGGCCATAAACCTGGAACAGGAAAATCATCTGAGTTACTCTGAGGGACTGGTAGAATAATGAGACATGAAAATGTCATAGCAGAGATAAAAGGATTGGATAGATGCGGTTATAATAGCTGGGATAAAGTTAAAAGTGTTATCAAATTTCGTACTTCAGGATACAAACTGAACACCAGCTGAGTTCAGGAATAAGTCTTTCCTCTGAACAACTTATACCCTAGAGCCCAAATAGTGACAGAACTTTTAATTTTATTCTGGTTGGAATAATTGGCAACATGGTTGGAATTTTTCATCTTCCTTTGCTGCAAATGGCATTGACCATTCTCAGAGACTAAATAAATCAGTGTTATCTTGTGCTTTAGAAATTCCCCTTGTTTTAATAGGCTCAGTGTTCCTCTGTGAAGACAGAACTGATTTCAGCCTGGTCCTGGCCTAGGGAAAAGCCTGGTGATAATTCTCAGCAGCAAGGACACTTCCATAACAGTTTGCCAAAAAGGCCAGTACCCAAATTTTAGAATTCATCAGTACAGGGTCAAATATCTGATATGGGCATTTTAGAAGTAGTTTGATCTCTCCTTTTCACCTCCTTCCAAGTGTGCTCTTAGAAACGTGAAAGGTTTAGGAATCGTTAAGTTCATCTGGAGTAAGCAGTTTTACAAAAGCAGGGTCACATATTTGGCAAACACAAACCAGAAGAGACTCACTGAGCCTAATGTGACAAAAGCAGCTGACTTTGTCAGAGCGACTCTGGTTTATGCCAGAATGGATGGATAAAGAAGCTCCTTTACTTGTTTGTACCTCAACTCCCATTTGTCTGTTGACTAGTGCAGAATGCACCACAGAGCCACAAAAGGCTTCCATACTATCTTGCCAAAGTCCAGTACTCTTTGCCCATTTTTCTGAATAAGCAGTACAACTTCAAGGTCTGGGTTGGTAAAGAGGTATTCTCCAGAAGTGTTTGGAGAAAGCTATCAAAATCTGAGGACAGCAACCAACTTTAAAACAAGTAGTTATAATAATTTGAGGGAACCACAAAGGATAAGTAAGAAAGACACACACATTTGCTTTGATGTTTCCTTAGCAAAGTAGTACAATGCTCAAAGATCAGATCATATGATGGAGTGGTTGATACTTGTTCACACCACTGTGACTGTATTGCCTGTGTTACCTATACAGACAGTCAGTTCCCTGTGCTGAATTTAAAACCATTACAACTTAAAGCTCCTAACTAGTCTGAAATCAAGGGTGGACAGCCTACCCAGCTTACAAACTGTAAATGTCATGTAAAAAGATATGAACCACCTCCCTTTAAAAGCTGAACACCAGCCAGAAGAAGAGGAGAATGGTTCTGCCAGGGTCCCATCACTCCTCTTCTGGGCATGCACCCGGGCACCCTGTTGGCTCCCTCAGCCCTTGCTGGTTCACCTCATTCCATGGTTAAAGACCAGGTCTCTCAACCACCACCATGCTGAAGGAACGTCTCTGCCATTTGTGTGATATAACCCTAAAAATGAGCTGCAGCTGACCAGGCTCATCTGAGCCAACAAGCCACTGTTTGGCCACCTAGTTCTAAATAGAAAAGACATATCAAAAAGTATGTAGAAAAAATATTATTATCCCATTGTCCAAATAAGAAACTGTGTAGAGAAAGGTTCTAGTTCTTGGGAATGCCAAGATTGTACCCTCTTGTGCCTATTATGAAGCTCATCAGTCTAGGCAGAGACTAGGCTGAGCTGACACAGCTATGAAGCTCTCTGGACCTGTAGTAGTATTTCAGCACAGCGCTTTATAGGGTAGATGAAGCCTTCGTAACAATTTAAAAGTCAAACTCCTCTAAGAGTAATAATTTGGGGTTTCACCACAAAAATGATATGATGTCATCCACAAATCAAGTGTTCCTAATAAAAAATTTGGGGCTTAGTCACTTCTGAGCTAATGGTTTCAGATGACATCTGCTCTGCAAAGGAACGTTGAACTGTCCAAGGTAAATGTTGAAAAATAAAAAATCTTACTACACATGTGAACTTCCATATTCCTATTGTCTATGTGCGGGAGCCATTCAGTCTGCTTCATGTTCAGTTTTTGTGTCACAAACATTTTCTTGTTACTAGTGAAAAGAAGTTAGCCTGAAGGAGCCAAAGGAAACATTACAAAATCAATTTATTTCAGAGTAAAGGAAATAAAATGTAATACAACCCCTAAATCAAATCTTTTCAACTACCTCTATTTGTTTCTTATCTACCTCAAGTAATAATGAATAAAAAAAAAAAATTAGAGAGCTATCATACCCTTTCTCAAAAAAAAGAATCAAAGTCACCCACTGTGCTGATGTAACTAAGAAACATAAAATCGATGTAAAGGAACAGCAGTCACTATTTATTTTCTCCTAGAGAGATATTTTCTTGCAGTGGAAGTCAATTAGTGTTGTTCACTGAAGAAACATGAAAACATCAGAGAAAACAATTTTTGTCTGAAAAGAAACAAACAGGGTGGAAATATTTTTGATCTAGAAAGACATCTTAATGTGCCTTCAAAAAATGGAGAGAGACAGAAAAAGAGACTGCTGTGGTTTTCCAGACAAACATAATGCATAATGCAATCTTGAAAATGTTGGAGTTCTGATTTTTTCCAGTAATATAATCTGCTGAAAATGTTCTGTTTCAGACACTGTCTCATTTTGCCAAAATTTTCCAACTTAATTATTTCCTTAAAACAGTAAAGATGTTTCTAAAGCATATTTCAAAAATATTATTGCTTGCTGCCTGTTGAGATCATGAGTTCATGTAGGAAGAAGCTTTATTTTCCCCAAATGTTTTTCTAGTTCTTGCAGGAAAATTGTTGCTTCTCTTCATTTTGAAGTTACTTTTTTCCTCCTCTGGGATGCACTTTCCTCTCTCCTCAAAAGACTACTGTTTTTGTAAGAGTAGCCTTGAAGCCAAATGTGACACTGCTCTGGGAGAATCTTTAGATCTTGTCTTGGGAAACAGAAAAGGCACCATGGTTCTAACAAGCTATGTGCCTGTCCCTGTGCAAACGTCTATTATGGCCTGATACAGTCAGGCTCTGCTGCTATGATATCAGCCCTCAAGTGGTTGAATGAATATTAAAATAATGAGGTAAAGAGCATATCTGTGCAAATAAGCAGTTGAATTGACATTTGAACATGCAAAAAGCTGAAATCAGATTTTGCAAACTAAGCCAGAAGGACTGTCAGAGATGTATGGCACCCGTCGCATGGCTCCTCTGCAGAGCTCTGCATCACTGCAGGCACCAACTGACAGGGGAGATGGAAAACAGAGACTGGTGACATGCAGAAGGCAGCACATTTTCACAATTTCCACAAACATCCAGGGGTCATTCTTAGTGTCCATGGACAAATTCCAATTTGGACAACTTGCCAAATGCTGTCAAAAAGGAAGAAATACCAAGGAAACAATGTAAGCAAGCTTATCCTGCCAGCTGACCAGGCAATTTTTTGAAAGAGAGTCCTGACTGTCATGAAATACCACAATTTATTTGGTACAGCAGATGACAGTCAGAAAAGCATAGAGAAGACACTAAATCCCCCAGGTACTTAGCTGTAGAAGAGGATAGACAGAAAACTCCAGAAGGTTTCAAGTGATAAAGTTGGCATGTCTTCAGGAATTAGCACCTAGCATCTGGAAATTATAAACACACTACTGAAATGCAAGAGCTGGCTGTATGTGTTCCTTCCACTATCCTACTAAGACAGAATAAAAAGGTGAATTAATCTTGTTGTTCCTGGTTGATCTTGACTATTTATTTATTTTTTTTTTTAAAATAATGTTTTTATTTGCTTATCTAGACATTTGAACACTATTAACAACCCTCATTTTTCGGCAACAGGGAAGTTTTCCTGATTTATTTGCACAGATATCTAGTCCATTGCTGAAGTCCTATATTTTGGAAAGAGTCTTAAAAAGCAGATTGTGTCAGTAAGAGAAATTTTGTATTTTTCTTTCTTCTTTAAACATATGAGTGTGTCCAAATTACCACCAGAGTACCGATGTTATCTTTTTGAGCTTCCCTCTCTCCTAAAATTCTCTGGCTTTTGAAAAATCATATAAATATGTGCTAAGATACTTGTTGCATAAAAGGAATCAGTCCTATGGCAGTACTGCCAGGTTAATGCACCTGAATAAAATCAGCATAAAAGTAGCTAAAGCCAAACAAAAGCAACACCTTGCTTGCTGCTACACAAAAGTCTTGACAGGTGTGACACTGGTAATTTTATTCCGGAGACCATTTGTTCTCACAGCTGTAGCTGTGACATAGTGCCTTCTGGGCATCTCTCTAAAGGGGAGATCTAAAGTCCTCTGTAGGCAAAGATGCCTTTACAAGAAATTTCTTGGCTTTTGATCAAAATTTAAATGTACTTATCAGTACACTAATATTTTAGTTCAATTTTTTTGATGACACCTATGCAAATATGGTTAATCTAAAGAGAACACACAGTGAATGCTCTACGTGAAAACTCTTCACATCTAATCTGATTTTGATAATACTATAATTGTATTACAGGGTTTCCTGTTTGCTTGGCCAACATGGACTATTATTCTGCAATCTCTCATCTGTAGTTGTGGTCTCTTTTCTGGCTTGATTTGGTAACAATATTTTAGAAATGCTGAGGTCTTTCCAATGCCTTCATTCCAAAACAAAGGTCATGGGAAAAACTCTTCTGCTTGAATGCAATCACAGCAAAGTGTAGGCTGGGCCAGAGGTAGTATCTTTGCATGATAAAGGAAGCAGATTGAATACACAGGACTGTCCAGAGACATTTACACACAGGGCAGGCAATAAATTAATGATATATCTTCAGAAAATGTTTTCTCTGTGCCCAAAACCACTGTCGAGATACGTAAGAGATACACATTTAACCACATTTTAGGCACTCAGTTTGGGTGACTGGTGTCCCAAGACATCCAATTTAGTTGATATAGCAGGAGAAGCTTCTCCAGACAGCAAGTCAGAGCAGGTGCTGCAGAGTTGGTAGTGAGTATTTCTCATTGTGTTGAGGAAGAATTAGATCACAGCAGTTTAATATGTTATACCTGACTATAAAATCTCTGTACCTGCTTGGTTAATCAGGGAATGGAAGCATGTATCTGTGCTATGAGATGCTGAACTTATTAAGGCACCCAGGCAGTTGCCTCTGGGACTAAATAAACTGAGAACACAACAAAAGCAAATGAAAAAAGAAATAGAAACAGTAAGGCAAGAGAAAACAAGCCAAGATGCTACAAATGTAAACACTTCTCAGTCCTTCTGCGGTATTCTTCATGTGTATTCTGCATTGGTTCAACTGCATTGTTCTGTTCATTAAAGACACATGAAGTTTACAAAGAGCTTAAACAAGTCCAGCAGAAACATCCCATGATTATTCTAAGCTGCAGTATACAGCACATTGCAGAGATGCAGAGAGTTAAGGATGGCTTGTGCAGTGCATGTTAATAGCAATAAAGGCCCATACAACTTACAGCATGGTGTACTAATTAACAGAGAACATACCAGAGATGGACATTAAAGATCTATACCTAATTTTCCTTCAAGTCACTGCACTTCTGTAAAGGAATCTGCAACGACACAATTCTAATCTGTGTATGAATGGATTTAACCTCTGTGTAGTTTCATCCTGATCGAGCTTTCCTCCCCATTTTGTATTCCTTACGTATTTGCGTGCTTCAGTCAGAATCAGAATCAAAAATAAGACACTACAAATCTGAAGATATTTCTGCCTGGCAACACAGACATGGGAAATCTCATGATAAACTATGTTGTGAAACTGCTGGACGGGTTTTGGGAACTTGAAAGATAAGGGTAGCCTGGACAAAGCTTCACACTGGTTGTTATTTGTGCAAATTGGACATAAACTATTAAATCTTTCTAATTGGTCTAAATAATGTCTGTGCCTATACTCAGTCCAGCGGGAATGGATGTGTAGAGCAAAACAGTTGGTACTGAAGACTTGACGTCTTCACTGAGCTTATTTTGGGGGAGATTTACTTCAGACAAGCTCCCAAACAGCTTGCATCTTCTGAAATTGCTCTGCAATGCGAACTAAAGTATGGTAAGTATGAAGGAATTTGCTTCAAAAGTGTACCTCTGACCCAAGAAAAAATAGTAATGTACACGTGCCTGAAGGTACTTGGCAATGAACTCTCACATCTGAATAATGCTTTATATTTTGAGGGTGTTTTATAGATACTCATTATAGACAATTAAAAAATTGACTTTTACCAGGAAAAAATTAAACCAAGATCTCCTAAATTATGAAATGTTCATCTGAGCTTTCAATGAAAAAATATTGGTGAAAATTTACAGTATTATTTTTTTCAAGCAAAATATACCAAGCTGTTTTGATTCTACATTTCTTGGCTCTTTGCATCATGCTTGGCTGATTCACTCAACCAGGTTCCCAAATCTTAGTTCTGTGTAGACTGTGCTTTGGAAAAACAATGTCCATCTGGTAGATGCAGACAACATCACCACAAAAAGGATTAACTCACATGATAATTTTCTCTTTTTCATTCCTAATCTTGGGAAGAACCAGAACTTCAGTCATGATAAGAAAAAAGGTTTCCATTTTCATGGAAGAAGTTAAGTGCCCACGTGACAGGTAGTACTAAGGTTCTCCAGAGCTTCTAGCCACTCTTCATAGTCAGTCTAAGGAGGCAGACTCAATAGATAGGTATTGCACCAGACTCATGACTTCAACTGATCAGAAGACAAATAAGGACAAAGCCCTGACTATTACATTCTCCAAGAAGCGAGCAAATAACCTGAGGGTTCCCTTACTATTAGTTCAAAAATAGTTGGACTTGAGTTTAACAATGGATGGAAAATAACAGGCATGTGGATTTGGTAGTTGTGAAACCTTTAACTCTCTGTACGCCACACAGCCTTTCCATGTACAAAGAACAGCCTAACCAAAAAGCAGTTCTCACCTGATGATGTGGAGGAGAGTCACCATTACTATCAGAGGTATTGTTAATCTGACACACATGTAAAAGATCTCTATTTCATGCAGTAGAAATAGGGGGGACAGACGCAGCCAGTATAACAGTGTAATACATTGTGGTCGAAATAACTGGCACCTTCCAGCTGGGCACCCAAAGATAACTACATCTGAGTTCAGTGATCATTCAGTGTCTGCAACGCCCCATGGGACGGATTGAAGGTTTGATTTCTCCAAGTCTGTATGTCTGTGTGATAAAAACAGGCTGAGAGAGCGTTACTTTGCCAAAGATTTTGCTATTCAAACATGATGCATGTAATTAAGGTCATTTGCATTACACTTCTGCATCCTGAAGACTCAGGTTAGAAACATACACACCTGTCACAACCTGACATGTTCAATGAAAGAAGAAGAAATATAGGGTTGAAATCTTTGCACAGTGGTTGTTTTTAACTAGACAATAAGTCAAATTACAAAGGAAGGAGACAAGAAATGAAAGCTTGCAGGGACTGTCAAGAGCATATTAAAGCTGCAATGTCAATGATAAAAAAATCAGCACAAAGACTTTTAATTTCATATCCTTCTTCTTCAAATCTCAACAGCTGTAATAATAATTCTTAAATATATGCTCTGTACAGTAGCTGAAGGTTAATGATCTTTATTTATAAAAACTCAAGGAAAAGTTCACAGCTAACTTCCCATGGATGACAACACTCCCTGGAACAAATTTTTAGTGATAGGAGTTATTGGGAAGACTTTACAAATCCGGGCCTGTTGTTACTGACTTCAAATTTCAGGGACCAGATGATGTCCTGTTGCAAATAATCTTTTAGACTGCTGATATTTTATTAGCCTGGAGATAAAGAGGGCTTTTGGCTAATGGCATTATATAGCTCTGCTGTATGACCGCTTTGCTCTTAAAATTTCCTTGACTTGAGGGTAATTTTAGTTAAACATGAGTTACCTAGTACCCTGATTTCAGCTGGGATAGAGTTAATTTTCTTCCTAGTAACTGGTATAGTACTGTGTTTTGGATTTAGGATGTGAATAATGTTGATGACACCCTGATGTTTTAGTTGCTGCTGAGCAGTTCTTACCCTAAGCCAAAGACTTTTCAGCTTCTCATACTGTCCTGCCAGCGAGGAGGCTGAGGGTGCACAAGAAGCTGGGAGGGGACACAGCCAGGACGGCTGACGTAAACCGACCAAAGGGGTATTCCATACCATATGACATCACGCTTAGCATACAAATTAGGGGAAAACTGTCCAGGGGTCCACTGCTTGGGAACAGTCTGGGCATCAGTCAGCGGGTGGTGAGCAATTGTTTTTCATTTGCAACACTTGTTTTTCTTGGGTTCTATTCCTCTTTCTTTTTGTTATTTTCCTTTTCATTACCATTCATTGTTGTTGTTGTTATTATTATTATTAT
>NW_009611093.1:86541-88914 GCF_000690535.1 Cariama cristata | reverse complement strand
TCCGCCGCCGTGGCGCCCGCCCGCAGCCCCGCCTCCCATCCGCCATGTTGTCGCTCGACGCCTCACCCTCTTCCTGAGGTAAAACACCCCGGGAAGGGGGAATTGGTGTCCTTCGGGTGTCTACAGATACCCGTACCTCGCTGCAAAACAGGGCAACGCTGGCTCCCGGCACAGGAGGGAGGTGTCGCCCTGGGCAATCTCTCCCCGAGAGGAGGGTGCCCAGTTTGGGGGCCGTTTCCACAGGGAGGGAGCTGCACTTGATCTGACAGAAAGGCAAACAGCAACAGGTTTGTGTCTGCCAGCTTCGTTGGCAGGAGAAGGGGAGGTGGCACCTTCTGTTCCCTCTCCTGCAATAATAAAGCCACGTTTTCTGAGATAAATCCCTTCTAGTTTTACAGGCTGAGGGCCTCCGCAGTCACAGGGGCAGCTGGTCATAGCTACAAAACATCTCTATGATAACGTTCATTCCTTTGGGTTTTTTCCACACAGCGTGAAGCAAGAGAGGAAAACCCCCAGCCGTGCTGAAAAATGCTGTTCTACGTCACCTTTTTTTTAATGTTTCTCCTTTTAAAGCAAGGTAGTTGCAAATGGCTCCACTTTATGTGGTGGTCGGCAAAGCTTTTGTTACTGAGTCCAGGAGGGAGAACAAAAGGACTAGTTTAGGCTGTCAATGCTCCCCTTAGTAAATAAGTTTCTGAGAGTTTCAGATTTTGGAAATTTGCCCTCCAGAGCTGATAATAATCATGCATGACTCACTTATTAGTAACCCTCTTGTTTTTTTGTTGTTTGCTTACTTGCTAGGTTGATGAGACTACAAATCCTGGCCAACCATCCCTAGTGAAACAAACTAGAGAAATCTCCAAGCCCCAGGATGCTTACTGAAATAAAACATTAAAACGTGTGCTGTTACAGCAAGGAGTACAATCTTCAGTCTCCGCGTGGCCGGATCAATAGCAACCAGCAGACAGATTTACAGTTCCCATGGACTGTGACCCTCACAGCTTTTTGTCCTATACAGGAAGAGAATGAACACATGCCATTTGTTTCTATTTTTAGCACCTGCATTCTCAATCCAGTATAAGGAGAGGCCCAACCAAAGCAATTATCTCAATGTCACCTGGCAAATCATTTAAAAACTGTTTTCACTGCAAAGGGAAAGATAAGCATGTCCCCGCAATCCACAAAAATACACATTTATGCACTTCCATTTTACAGCACTCGTTTTCACCACATCTCAGCGGCTGATGTGCACAGCCATAAACGCGACTGGTTTGGTAAACAGCACGCACTGAGCTCCCCATACTCTGTGTCATTAAGTATTGGAGGCCCGTAGAAAACCTGCAGCACATCTCCTGGAGCTGCTCCAAAGCCTCGGTCAGGAGTCTGGAAGGAACTTCCCCATCCACGATGCATTGGGAGGGACATCGCATATTTCACTCCTCTTCAAATAATTATGTATGTACTTCACCTTTGAGTAAAGCTGACCTTTTCATCAAAGTAGAATGATTACAGCAAGGGGAAGAATGACCCTAAATCGGCAAGGATCTTTGTCCATTAAGTAACACAAGGCTCGAAAGGAGAATTAAGCATCCGGCAGCCAGGAGTTTGGCTCCACTGCACGGGAGATTTCATAACAAAATGTTGTGAGATCAATAAAACAAACCCAAAAAAACAAAACGAAAATCAACTAGAACAGTGTGTCATGTAACACTGGGTGCTACGTAGCCTGGAAAAATACATGAAAGCTGAAAGGTTTGGACAATGGTGAAACGGTCTGCCATCTTTGGGGGAAAGACGTCTGTCCCACACCCACGGCCGTGCCTGCTTCTCTGTAATTGTGCCAGCTCAGCTGGTCACGGGGCTGTGTTGCGAAACCTTGGGGGGGGAGGTGTTTTAATCCAAATACGTTCCCCGATCTATTGGCAGCCGAACCTCAAAAATTAGCTGAAAGGGGGAAAATACCTA
This sequence comes from Cariama cristata, assembly GCF_000690535.1. NCBI lineage: Eukaryota > Metazoa > Chordata > Aves > Cariamiformes > Cariamidae > Cariama > Cariama cristata. Next base: position 86,949 of record NW_009611093.1, on the reverse strand, counting down.
GAACCGACATCGCCACTGAGCACGGCGTATTTTCAGACCGCTGCCTAATTGCGATGCCCCTGCTGTGCTCAGCGCAGCTACACCCCAAAGACCCCAGCGAGGGGTAAGGTAGGAGCTCACTTTCCAGCCCCGGACCCCCAAGTGCCGGCAGCCCGACCTTCCCCGAATCCGTGCATCACGCCCGGCAAAGTGTTCGGCCTGGGGAGGTTTCTTACCTGATGCTGCCAATTAACAGGTCCCGGTACGAGTAACAGTGAGCGTGGTGCCGTCCCAGGGCAGGGCTGCAGGGCTTCAGCGCGCCTCAGCCGGCTACAATGGCATGAAAACCGCTCCGGCTCCAAACTCAAATCTCCTCTGTCAGTCGTCAGGTCTAATAAAGTCTCATTAGCACAAAACCACACCCACGAA
>NW_009611093.1:22002-86470 GCF_000690535.1 Cariama cristata | reverse complement strand
ACGCTCTCGCTGGGAGCCCACACCTCCCCACCGGGGTTCAAGGGACGAGGGGAGCACGCTGGCTAACACAAGCTAACCAGCTCCTTTGCAAAGCGAGGCGGCGGGGAAGCCCGTCTTGAAGACAGCCCCCCTTATTTAAACCAGCCTCCTTTCTACATCCCTCTCTGCCTGCACTGGCTGGTGTAGCATCACCTAAGCCCACGCCAGCACCCCATCTTGTTTAGAAGCACCTCGGTTGCTCTCAGATTTATATGTATTTTATTTTATTTATATCTCTTTCTCACTTTTCAGCAGGCCCTGTTGCTTACGGCCACTGAGACGGGAGAAAACAACGTCAGACGAGGACGTGAATCTACCTGATGCCTCACCATCCCGTGTCGTGACCTGACACAACCTTATACATTAATTAACAGGAACCGCTTCCTAACAGCACCTGGACATGCTGTTCCCAAGCTTTCGCTGCTGTTGGTGGTGGTGTTGCTTTGACAGGGCCTGCTGGGAAAGAAGATTTGGTATCCAGCTGTTGAGACAAGTAGTGGGGTGCCAGAGTAAGGAGTAACCTCATAAAAATACACTTTTTAAAGCACTGACGATGGAGCAGACACTAATTACCTCTGCCAACGTGGCAGTCAGGGGAGTACAGTCCCTGGGCCACCTCCAGCGTGGACAGTAGGATGAAGCAGGACGCGAGGGATTCACCTAAACACAGATGTACGGCCTCTCCTGGGTGGCTGGTTGTGCTTGGGTGAAACTGAGGAAACCTTGAAAATTTTGATGTTAAAGTCGTTCTGCAGTTTGCTTCATTAGAAAGGAAGCAGGATTTTCGTGTTCCAGGTCTGTAAAGCTGAGCTTTGTTACGGTCACAGTAGTAAACTGTTTTATTTTTTCTCCTGAGAAAGAGAGCAAATGCTTTTGATTGCAGCTGTTGTCCGTGGCACATACACATACATTTGGTCTGAATCTGGAATAACTTTTTTTGCCTACATATTCAAAAATACCACCTTCACTCAGCATCGTGATGCAAATGATCAGACCCCAAGTACCGCCCTTGGCAGCGAGTCGTAGAGCATCAGACGGTTCTGAGGGGCTGGTCACAGGGAAGTTGTGTGTTTGGGGCATTGGTGTCGCATCACTTGGTGAGACAAATTCTTGTTGCCTGACTTTTTCCATAGGTAGCATGATATGCATGACAGCCAGAAAAAGAGAGTCTTTTAAAAGAATTCAACCCTCATTTTTTATCAAGTTCAAAATAATTTCTATTTTTTCCAGGCTATTTATTCATTGCTGTCATAGCAATTGGGTTCAGTGGAATAAAAGCTGACTGCGGGACTACCGCATTTACAGCGACAGAAACGAGCTATGTACATTGGCCTTTGCTCTAGCATTTGCCTGTTAATTAATAATTGGTACATTGCCAGGAGCAAAGGAGAAGTAGGAATGAGTCCCAGGTTATAAAACCTTCAAGGTTATCTTGCTTTTCCTGTTTCACAGCAGCATGGCAAGAGCGAGAGAAGTCCGACCCAGCCAGGTTGCGGCGAGACGGGACCCAGCCGTGGGGCGCTCGCCCCTGGGGGGCATGGGCTGCTCTCCTGGGGAAGCCACGTCGCAGCACGTCCTGTCCCACCGCATCTCCCAGGCTCACCGCCACGGCTGCAGGCACGTCCTGCCCCAGCTACCAGAAAGCAGCAGACCCAGGATTTTCCCTTGAATCTGCGCCTTGCCCGGGATTCCCAGGTACCTGCTTGCAGCCACCCCTGTGGACGTGGTCAGTGCCTCCGCCCCGGCAGCAGCTCACCACGAGGGACCAACACTCATCTCATCAGAAGCGCCGACTAGCTCCTTTCCACGGGGAGCACCTGTAAGTCTAAGTCCAGCACGGCTGGTAGTCCTTTACGTTATGGAAGTGCTTGGCCCAGACCCTTCACACTCGTAATATTAACGGTGTCTCTTACCACCACAGCCACCGCTCCAAAGCGTGCACCCACCAAAATGCTGCTGGCTGCAGGCAGACATGCACTGAAATGCTTCCCAGCCTCCCTCTTCTAAATACTAACCTAGTTCTCCTGGGTCAAATGCTCCCGTAAGGCCAGTGCAGCTGGAATTAATTTTCTGTGATGGACCAAAGCTTATCCAGGACACAGGGCTATCTGATTTTTGTGGACAGACTGGTGTGGCTAGAGGACACCTGGAAGGCATGGGACTAACCTGCTTGTGCTCCTGTGACCAAGGAGGATAAGAACACAAGATAAGAGGTTAAAATTTAAATAATAACAGGAACCTAAAGATTGTTCCTGTGGCATGCAAGCACTTCAGCAGCAACTCTGATTTTCAGCTGCCGAAGATAAGAAAAAAAAAAAAAGCAAAGATGACATGCAGTTGGAGCTGCAGCATCTCAGTTCCTCCAGGAATGAACCTATTTTTTCCCACCCAAATGTTTGAGCCTGGAATTCAGCCAAGCGAAGAACCTCTCCCAGGGTAGGCAAGGTTTGTCGGCAAGGTTTGTCAGCAACCTGAACACAACATTTCAGTGGTCTCCTCACACAGTCATTTTCCCCACTTTCTCCCCCCACCCCGACACAGGCATGCAAACCAGCGCAGCAAGAGCAACCACCGCAGAGCTGTTTTGCTCCACTTCCCTTTGCTTTCGTGCCTTGGTGAGATGGGGGAGATGTGAGTGGTACCTTCAGCTTTGGCAAAACCACTCAAGTTACAGAGACTGGCACATCCATCCATGTCCCCCAGAGCACCACTTTTTTTTTCTGGAGCGTTGCAGCTTGCTCTTGCAGGCAAAGCGGGGCAGGATCGCGATGGTGGAAAGAAACTCGCCCCTGCTACGTTGTGTGCTGTCATTTGCAAGCTGTGGGCAGAGCTGCGTTGTGCTCATATTGATTCACATTTACCAAGAATAACTACTCTCTGAGCTGCTTGGATTAAAGTCAGTGTTTCCCAGCTCTAGAAGGACGTACCTGCCTTTTTTAGAGAAAGGCTGCAGTAACTAACAGCGTTTTCCTCCTTTTCCTTGCAGACGGAAGGCACAGCAGTGCAGGGTGCAGGCAAGAGGATGGAGAAGAATCCACTTGAAATTCAACTTCTGTATCGGCAGAAACCAGACCGTAATTATTTTGCAAACAACAAAAAAGCGCCTGCTATGTTCAAAACATCTTTTTTGTGTCCCGGAAAGGTGAGCCCCTTACACCTCTCCTTACCTGGGTTCAGAGGCATCCCACAGTGTTTTGCAGCAAGACCTGAAGAGCTACAAAACTGAAAACTGCCAGGCAGCAGAGGCTGCAGCTGTTTCTTGAAGGTGCGAAAACTGTTTACACTTAGCAAAAAAATGTACCAGACCCACTTCAGCTCCATTTCGCTTTTATTTTTTAGCAGATGCAGTTTTAAGCACCAGCAAAATCCCAGCTGTGGGAAAACCGCCAGTCCTCACATGTCACTTTTAGATTTTTTTTTTAAACCATCTTGACTTCAGGCATCTCCTTGGACTCTCACAGTGCCAGCTTGGGTAAGGCGGCTCCAATTAAAACCAGTCCTGTATCTAGAAGGGTGCTGACATCCAAGCTGGCTGTTTCTGGGTGGCAAAGAAAACCAAGCCAACGCCGTGCGCGGGAGGTTTTTCAAGACACTCCCAATCGTTTGGCAAAGCGCTTGCAGCCACCACCGGCGTGAAATCCTGCTCAGCCCACGGGCGCTGCAGACCAGCGGCGGGGGCACAGCCAGTGTTTTGCTACGGGGGCTCGGGGCTGGCACTCCCCGCTGAGGGCTCCTCCTTTGGGTGCCATGAGCAGAACTCCAAAACCAGGGGGGGACACACAGTGGCCCTGTCTCGGGGGGCAGCGGCGGCTCGCTCCTGGGGCTGCAGGGTTGGGGTGGGACCTAACTGGGCTGTTTTGAAGCTCCCTCCAAGGCACTCGCCAGGCCCTGTCCGAGGGGAGATTGGTGCCAGCTCTCTGGGGACGCTGGCAGGACAGCCGTTGCAAGCCCTGGTTTCGGCCCCGCTGCTCCCTGCATCCTTGGTGCCAGCCCCTGGGTGCAGGCGCCCATCCAGCACCTTGGGCGCCCGGCTCGCAGAGCACCCAGGGGCCTCTCTGCCCCGCACCATCCGGCTCCTGATGGCTTCCCGCAGACGCTTGGGGCTCATCTGATTTCCCCCAGGCCCTGCAGTTCTCCTGTAATTTTTTTACATGTATTTATGCTCGTAAAAGCCACCTCAGAGGCCACAGGCCATTTGCCGTGCCGCATTGCTGAGTTACACACACTCATTTCTGCCTGGACCGCATCGCACTAAGTGGAGGCCAGCAGCACAATCCGGGGTGCAGGATGTGGCCCCTGGCATATCAGAATTACAATACATCAAAAAAGGCGATCAGAAATCTTTTATCCTGTTATTGTAGGATCTGCGGATAAACTTCAGAAATAAAAAACAGGGCAAAGGGAAATGAAATAATCCGCAAATCTAGTTTTAATATCCAGCCCCATACCTACGGGTTAGTGAAAAATGAGCTGGAGGGCAGATACCTTCCGCATTAGGGGCTGAGATCGGCAACATAATCGGAGTAAAGGAAGGGATTTTTTCATGCCACTTGATGGAGAAATCCCTCTGACATGGATGCGCTCACTATAAATAAATAAAACTTCAGCAACCACCACGCAGCACAGATGAGCTCTAGCCTCGTAAATTAGTAAACCGCTGCCCCATGTACGAAATCGCTGCAGGTTTTGTGCCTGATCCTGTACATATTTAACCTCCCCCATGTAAACAGTCCCCTGAAGTTAATGGAGCTGTACTAATTTGCAATGTCTGGGGATTAAGCCGTTGGGGTTAAGCATTTCTGCTGGCTCTGACTGCAGCACGTTGTAGTTACAGGGCGGTAGGATGACTCGGAGATGTTCCTTCTCTGGAAAAAACCCATCCGTGGACATTACGCCGTGTCGCCAGCAGCCCCGCGGCACAGCCCAGGTACGAGCCCTCGTCCTTCGCAGGCTGCGTTTTCGGACAGAGCCATCCCGCTCCCGCCCTGCAGAGGAGGGTGCATTTTGTCGTACGCCGCAACGTAAAGCTCATTTCTCTCTTTCATTCTTGCTGGGGATGTGCCAACGTTTTCCAGAGACCATTTCATTACTATTACGCTGCTTGCAAGCATCTTAATTTAAATCACATTATAGATGCACCAAGGCAAAATGATCGCTCCACAGCCTAAATAATAAACTGGAGTGAAAACATCCTTGGGCTGCGAGAGGCTAGAACAAGCACTAATTGAAATGTATAAACTTGCATAGTATTATTTATAGAAAGGAGCCCAATTGTCAAAGGCCCTGAGAGAGCTGGACCATGGGAATGTTTGTTCTCCCTGCAAAGAAAAATTAGTTATGTAAGTTTATAAATTCCAGTTGCTTTGCTTGCTCGTCTCCTAAGGACTGCTTGAAAGGTATTTATGGTTCCTGGACGCTGCTTCTTGATGGCATTTTTTAACCTTGTACTTCTGCGTGGCATCGCCTCGCGGGATCTTGGGGCAGGGGATTAGCTTTGCACACTCTGTTCCTCGGCCATAGAAAAATGCAAATTTGTCCTGAGGTTCTGCAGTGGGAAATTTATTTTAAGGGGATGCCTGGAGCAGGCCAGGGCTCACGAAGCCACCAGATATTTTGTGGAGGGTGGTGGGGCGGCTGCTGTGTTTTGGGAGCATGGGGAGAGCCCCGAGCCACTCGCAGGCAGCTGGGACCAAACGGACACCTCTGCCTGCTGGAGCCTGCCGTCTCCTCCTGGTGTGGCTTTGCTGATTTTCTTCTTTCACTGCCAAGAACAGGGATGCCACGAAGACTCTAATGCTCTACACCGTTTGATTTGCAAGGCAGGAAGAGTGCCACTTATTACTAAAATGCACTGTATCATATAATTTCCCGGTAATGCTGTATTCGGCCAGGGCTGCCAACTGGCCAGAAAACTCAGGAAATATGGCAGAGAAATGATGCATCATCAAACCCAAACGATTAATGTTTCCTCCCAGGCTCTGCTCAGAAGCACTATGGCTTCGGGTTTTGTGCTGCGATCGCTGTTTTTCTCCCCATCTATCCCTGTAAAACATCACTCCTCAAGGGTCTGAGACACTTGCTGGCATCCAGAAATGCCATTTATTCAATTACCTGGTTTTACACATTCTCCAATACCATCTCATTATGAAAGCTAATGACCGAGTGCTGGAGTTTCAGCGTGGCTGGCCACTAAGTGAATTAAAATGCAGGCTCCAAGTCACCTGCGCTCAGGGGAGCTAAGAAACAAGCGAACGTCTTTGGAGAAGTGTTTCATACCTCCCTGTTGGCCGATGCCCTCTGGCAGCACCGCATCTCAGGGACCTCCCCTTGGGTCCTGCTTGCTGTGATAACCCAAGGGCCACCCGCAATGCCTGGGGGCCAAACGCCCCAGGCAGGCTCTCCATCCCCGGCTGCCCGGGCCCCCTCCCTCCGACATGCTTTCAAACCCGTTTTCCTGCAATTTCTTGCATTTCAAGATCTGCTTTGCTACCACCAAAAGGAAGGAGGAAGGGCAAGGCACTTTGGGATTTCGGCACGGGGATGATCAACGCCATTACGTCTGGTAGGAAAGCTTCATAGCACCAGCCTCTGCCACCCACAGATTTTGTGCTGGGCCAAGCAGCTCAGGTGGTATCCCCAAATAACCCTACCCAAGCAGTACCGGCAGTTGAGAGGCAGATTTGCACCAGGGGAGGCTGTAGCTGCATCCCCCTTGCCACCCCTTCATGGGAGGTGACACCACATCGTGTCCTCTGGGCACTCCGGCAGCCTTGGGATCACCCATGGGATTCCCGCTACTGGGAAAAGGCGTTTTTGTTGGCGTGTGCATCTCTTGTGAGGAGAGGGGGATTCATCCGCAGCTTTGGCAAGGCTTGGCTAAGCCAGGGTGACCTTTATGGGCAGAAACGGCTTTATGTTGCTGCGCTGGGGGGAGAAAGCATCGATGGTGTCGGCTGCGTGTCTCCCTGCGCCGCCACCTTTACCCCCCGACATGGTGAGGGAAGCCCAGGAGAGCAGTTCTGGCCTCCGCGTTGGATTAAACGGCACCCGAGCACTGCTTCCTCGGGATTTGGGAAGAATTTAAGAGACGGATTTTAACAGGCCCGGCTCCAAGGTGAGGAGTCATCACCTATTTTTCCAGTTGCAAGCCACATGAAACGTAATGCATTAAAAAGTCGTCAGCGGCTGCGGCGAAGGACCGCTGCGTTCCCCCTGCCCGGCCGTTACCGCGAGGTACTGCCTTCTTAAAAAGGCTCCCTCTGTCCCCGGCCCTGACTGAGCGCCTCTTTATAAATATTTGGCATAAATGAATAAACTGTTGAAATTCCCCAGAAGGGGAAGGAAAAATTTCCGCAAGCAACATGTGGCAAGTGTGAGTCTTCAGGTGAAACTGCTCAGAGACTTGCGCATCCACAAATGGTCAGTAAACATCTGAATAAGGAAATCTCAGAAAAACGGTAAGTGATTTATTTTGTCAATAGATAGCAAAGAACTGAGGTACAGAAAAGAAAATCTCTCAAAATATCAACCACTTTATCGAGAAGATAAAGCACAATAAAATGTGGAGGCCATGGACTCCAGCAAAAACCCTCCTGTGAAACACAGCAAAAGCACAAATGTTAATTCTGATATTTGCATTTGCAAAAAGGACCTGTAAGAAAGAAAAAATTAAAAATATAAAATAAAATGAGACTAAGTGACCTGAACAATGGAAAATAAATCAACACCAATATAAAGTAAGTATGTCTTGTCATCTGCTGCTTTCCATGGCCCAAAGCTTTATGAAATACAGTGCTTGCTTGGCTTGGATTTGGAAAAACACAGTGTGCTTAAACTGTTATTTTTTTCAAATACAGATATGCCTAGAAAAAATACTCTAAAAATTCAGCAGTTCTCGGAATACGCGGACCAAGAAAAAAGAAAATTGCACTAAGAGGAATCATTTTGCCAAGCAGAGAGGGAGTGCAGGGCTTGCCAATTGTGTAATGTGTGATCGAAGGCGCCAGCACTTGCAGATATTTTAGGGAGCACCAGATCAGAAACGAGCGGTAACTTGGAGGAATTCCCAGAAAACAAGAAGCAATTGCATGAATAAATTGCAGGGCATTTTAGCAGTGCCAAAGGTGACATCTGAGGAAGAACCAGCTGAAGGTTGCAAGAGGCTGCTGCTTGCGAGTCTTCGGTAAGAAGCAGCAACCTTGGGATGCGCTGCACATCTGGAGTGAGTTGCACATCTGGAGTCGTCAAGTATGCGGTGCCAGATCTGCGGCAGCAGCCCTCGCTCACCGCAGCGCAGATCCACCGTGGCTTCGGCAAGCTGTCACCCAGGAAAGCGCCGGCCAAAGTGGGACCGGAGGAAATCGCCGGTGCCGGTGGGTGCTGTCCCCTGCCTGAGCAGGACGCTCCCTGCCCTGCCTCCGCCAGCACGGCGCAGCCTGGATTAAATACCCGGACTTTGGCCGAAGCCAGGCCTGCCCCAGCCCGGGGGGCACGCGGCAGTCCCACTCGCAAGTGGACTTTCGTTGCCGGTAAACCAGGAAGGATGGAGATTGGGCCGATCGCAGGCAGCTCTGCCTGCAGGGGGGCAGTTTTCTGAGCTGAAGGATTCTGGAGCGTGGCGCGAGTTGTGTCCCAGGTCCTTCCCTGGCTGCTTTTGGGGACCGGGCAGGGAAACTGCTGCTTCCCCATCTCACTCACTTTCCTCCTCTGGCCGTGCTGAGCTCCTCGTGTCCCTGCTGTAAATCTACAAACTGCCCGGCAGGCTCGACTGGCAGCTTCGGGCGCGCTGCCATGTGGCCTCTCCCCTGAAGGAAGGAGGAAGAGGAGGAAGAGGAGGTGATGGCCCTGGTGTCACGCTGCTGGCATGACTTAGCACGCAGGCACGGGAGAGGGTGCCATGGCAGGCAGCAGCGGCCTCCCAAAGAGGATCAGGCCCCTATGGCCAACAGGGCTGTGCTGGGGCGTCTGCTGGGACAGACCCACGCAGGAGGCCAGCAGCCACGCGTGGCCCCAGCCGCGCGTTCAGGCCGAGTCTGGTTTACATCTGGGCTTTCTGGAAGGAATTTGAAATCTCTCCTGAAGCGCGTAAGCAGCAGGTATCATTTGCTAACATCACAGAGATACTTAGCGGGACCATCGATAGCCAGTAACGTCCGTGAATCCCAACAAAAAGCCACGGGTGCTTGTGTCCTTCACTCAAGGAAGCAAAGCAGAGCAGCATCGGAGACCTCTTCTCCTCCAAGTTCAGCCAAAAGTGGCCAATAGGTTCAAAACTCTGTAGGGAGGGACAGACGGACGGACACACGCGTCAACCATCTCAGTAGGAAGGCACGGTCCTGCTCAAGGGGGAAATTTGTCCTCTGTGCCCCAGCAGCAGCTGGGGATCACAGCAGTCCAGGGAAGCGCAGCATCCTCCTTCCACATCCACGTCAAACCTCGTGAAGCAGAAAAGATTTTGCCGCCCAGTGACACCCCTGTGCCCCTACCAAGGGCAGGGCAGAGTGCAGGCCTCAAAACACTCAGTTTTTGCCTCGTTTTGCAAAATGCCTTGCAAAGATACACCAAGAAGAAAATCAGGATCGTTAGATATTTAGGGGAGAGAGGATTAGGAAGAGAGAAAAGCGTCCACCCATAAAAATGTGGCCCTTTTTAACTTCACACCTCTACTAGGAAAGTATCCAATTATTTCTTAAATGACCCTGATCTTTTTTGCCTCAGCCTCCCTGCCTGGTTAGCCATTTCACTTATTTATTATTCTTTGCATGAAATAATACTTCCTGACATCTGTTCCCATTTTGTTTCTCTTTTAATTTCCATTTATAGCACATTTTCCTATCCTCTGACCATGTTAAAATAAAACAATAAGTATGTTTGACATGGTGCAAGTTACTTAAGATCATGATCCTTCCCTGACCTTCATTTTTTTTTTTTTTTAAACATGCTCCAAAATGCAGAAAAACATTTTAATGAACTTTGATGAAAAAGCAAGTGGAAAGCTCAGAGAATCGGCAACCACTCAGTATTTCACACAGAGGAAAGGAACCGTTAATTCCCAATGCAGCGGTACAAATTGGCTTGAGCGATGCTTTCCCTTCTGACCAGGCAGATGGGAAAAGGTGCCCTTCCCTTGCTCTGAAGAGATTTTGCATCCAAGTACAATCTGGCAACTCCACAAGCAATAAATTCACAGGCAGAAGCGATAGGGAGTACTTCAGTTATGGCACAAGAACATTTTACGTTGTCGTCTCTATCTTGGTACAAGCCCTCAAAATAATTTTAGCTCAGGAGGAGGTGGCTTATGAAGCTAAAATAAAATGGAAAGAATCGATGTAGCCTCCAACCAAACGTGTGTGCCCACCTTCCGGTTAAGTAACAAAGCAGGACAGCGCGCCGGTGCCATCTCCAGCTGCTCCACCACCGTCTTCCAGACTACCGGGCAGTTCTGCGGTAGGGTCCATCATGCTCCACACCAGCGTTAGCCTGCTCCGAACAGCCCCTCCAGGTCCTCCCGCACGGAGAGGCCGGTAAGTGTGGTTCTAGACCCTGCTGTGACAAGGTTGCACCCCTGAACGGAAACATCTGAAACTGAAAACATTTCTGCTCGCTCCCCGTCAGTCGTCGGGGCAGCCGTTGCTCTGCGGTTTGGCGTTACGGCAGGGAGATGGAGGGGCCCGCGACCGCCGAGAGCCGCGGCAACCTGGGCAGCTCTGATCGCGATGCCCTGTGTGTGCCTCACCTGCCTCTGGAAGCTTTCTTCACACAACTGTTTTATCGACGGGGCTTTAACCTGCCAGGTTGCCAAGGGCATTTTCCTTTTACTCAAATTCCAAGCTGAACGCGCATACACTGGGTTTAACCTGGGGCTTTTTGAGGTCAAAACAAACATCACGACAATCAGGGCTTAGAGTTGCCAAGTTAAACTGTGCTCTGACAAAGCACCGGCCTCTCAAACACACCGTGCAGCTCGGTGCCAGGCTGCCCCAGGACAGCCCGAGGGCCGAAGGCTGAGCAGGGCAGATGCTCTTTGGGGAAGCCGGTCAGAAGTGGCTTTGAAGGCTGGCCAGCCGGTTGCTGGATCAGGTGCTCGGCACATGCAGGAGGGCTGCTCCTTTTGGGAAACCGGCACCTCCCGCCACCCCGGAGACGCTCCCCTCCTCGTCCCCTGGCTCCCCGCGGTGTCCGGCAGGGTGACTGAACGGGCCAGCGACGTTGGCCAGCTCACACCCGTGGGAACCATTTCGCCCGCAGCAGCACAGAGCCTCACGGTTACAGAAATGGACGTTTCTGTCTCTGCTCCCTGAACTCGCTGCGCTTCATCTGCTCTCCCAGGCTTTAAGCTCCAAGCAGGCAGAGTTCACGCGGGTGGATTTGTCCTACATAGCCCATGGTTTGGAAGGATAAACATGAGTCCCCCCTAGTCTGCCTCTTTCTTCTGCTCATTTCTCCCCTGCCACAACTGGCCAGTCTACCTTTGCTGTTCTTCCAGCCCACTATTTACAGCATCTGGAAGACTCAAAAATTGACTGAGGGGAAAAAGAGAAAAGCTACGCTCCGCTCAAAGGCCTGATTATGCAAAGCTTTATGTGAACGATGCTGCCACCGCCTTGGAGAACAGGCCTGGAGGAGGGGATGGAGAAACCTTCAGTGTGACTTAGCCCATACTTGGTTGTGAATGCATTGTGCAGTTATAATCGGGATTTAGCAATCATTACCTATTTTATGTGCAGAAACAGGAATTATGAAAAAGTACCAAAAGTCATTCGTTTTCTGAGTTGCAATCTCTTTATTTGGTTAAGTGGTCTGAGTCAACGAAGTCATGCTCTCCTCTATTTCTGAGAGTTTCTTCAGCATCTGGCTCACCTTGGCCTCGTCAAACTCCAGACAGAGAAACTCCGATTCCTACAAAACAAAATTGCAAGAACAGCACATGAGGAAGATAATGGTTTTTCAGGCATGCAATGGAGGCAGGATAGCGAGTTCTGGTTTCCTGACAATTTGTGTCCCGTGTCTCTCCTTTTTTCCTGGTACCACCTAAATAACCTCAGCAGACCCAGAGGTTGGCTACCCACTGGCGAGCGAGAGCAGCACGTGCCGGCCGGCCAGCAGCTGCCAAAGAGGACAGAGGACGGCTGAGCTCTGCCCACCTTTCCTTTCCACGCAGGCATCAGCTCGGGTCTCTCCTTAGCTGCAGACTTTTGCAAAACTTGCAAAAATTTAATTCTGTCTGAGACTTCCACTTTTCTTTCCAATCTGGTGATCCCCAAAGCTGTCGCTGCAGACGCTGGGGACTGCAACGTGGTTGGAGCCACCGCACAAAGCTCCTCAGGTATGAAGAACAGATTTTGTACAGGGGAAAACAAGAATCCAAAAGTCTTGTACAGGACATTCCAGCCTGGAAATTCAGGAGAGTTTTATATCGTCTTACACAGGGGCTCTAGTGTCAATATCAACTTAGAAGCAAGTTAAGTAGCAGCACTGATTCGCTCTGAAAAGTCCTGTCACATCTAAGTAGTTATTCTCACACAAGATGGATATTGGGATATAGTAAAAGGATCTTGTCAAAGGCCCAGAAATAAAGAAGATATATATAAAAAAGAAGAATGTATCTAACTATATGTATAAAGTTCAAATTATATGGAACCTGTTAATGAAGACCAACGTGAAAAGGCCTCCCAAGATCCCCAGCCCATTGGCCTTACCTACCGGTATGTCTATAGGTACAAAGGATTTCCTACAGTGAGCCTGGCAGAAGAAATGTTAGAGGTTGCCGGGAGCGGGGCTGTGTACTAAAGGTCATTCCCGGTGAAGCAGCATCAGTGATAGAGAAACAAATTGAAAATATTTGAAGATGAAAGTGCAGCCAGTATGGAGGGAGATTTCCTTATGAGACACTGGAATAGTTTCAGCACTCAGAATCACTGTATATCTGCTGAATTTCTATAGGTAACACAGACTCTGCGGTGCTTATAAAAGCAGAAGGGCATCTCCAGGTCTCATCTGTTTTCTACCAGGCTAAAATCTCTATCGTTATTTCAAAATATGTTTTTTTCCATACAATTAGCATCTACCCAAAACATCGCAACTTCTTCCTTTACATTTATAGAATTAATAGTTAATACACGAGGATAAAATCATCGGTCAAATGAAACCCATCAACTTTTACTAACCACATTTTAGGACTGTCACAAGGGTTTTCCCCTAGACATCAGGAATAGTTTTACCTTTTACTCTCTCTTGTTCTCCCAAGGCTTCATGGATTGTTTAATTCTTTGTATGAACCACACCAGCAAGTGAGATACAAACCAAAACGCTGACAGAAGAAGCAAGGGGATCATTTTGTCTGCAATTATCACAAAGGCACTGCCAGAAGAGTGCTAACGGGAAAGAAACGAGGTGCCAGAAGTCAGCGATCACGAAGCCGAGCATGGAAAAGTTGTGCCAGGGCTTCTGCCTGGACATCAGTCAGACAGGGAACCACCACAGTTCAAGGCAGAAACCCAAATGGTGATTTAAACCTCAAAACTTGAAACTTTCTAAGAAGGAAGACCTCATACAATGAGAGCAGTGAGCACTTTAAACTTTTTTTTTGTCTTCAAATATCGCTGTCTCTCCCCTAATGCTGGTACTCAGGCACTGGTAAGTCACTGGATGAGTCAGTCTTCGTGAAATGTTTATTATCTTATCTGCTAATGACCAAATCAGCCAACAGACCAAGGCGCAGAGATCAAGTTATGTATTTAGCATGTGGGTGCTTCTGATTAGAAAAGGTTTTGTAGAATTAAGGAGAACTTTGGTTGAATGACGCATCAGTAAAGCTCAGTAACAGCCACATAACTAAATATACACCACGTGGAGCACACAGACGGCTGTTAGGAAAGGCCTTTGCCTGAGCAAGCCATTATGCTCACAAACAGCGTCCTATTGGAAACTATTACTGTAGGTTGTGGGGTTGTTTCTTTAAATTAATTGTTCATCTCTAGAACATTACTTAGTACATTCCAAAACATCACAAAAGTAGCATTAAGCATTCAGGATCAATACCAACGCAGATACGAAAGCTAGGACTCGGAAGCAGGGGCTCTCTCGTACTGCTTCTCCTGTCCTTGACAATGGTTGCTGACACGTCTTATGGAAAATACCTTGTGGAAAGCGTAATTACAGCAAAGCATAATCACAGCTGGTTACTGTGCAGAAAGACAATGTTTGGTGAGGAATCTGACAGCTCAACTCCATTTGGCAGTGGGCTTTCTTCTATTTTCCTGTCTGAGCAGGAGTGCACTGAAAAAACATCTAGGTCAGATCTGCCTGAAGATGTGTTTGCAGGAGATTGCATAAGAAAGCCTGAATGAAACCCTGACATCGCTCTCTATACATTCCTTGATTAGGAAATGCTGGAAAAGTCAAACCTCAAGCAATCCGTCAGTTAACCCCTGAGGCTTTGTGAAGCATCGTGCTGAAACCAGATCACAGACCCTTGCTGGAATAAACCATTCTCCATGAAAATGAGCAGAAACGGGCAGCGCTGGCCCAACCAGTGCAACTGCTGCGAGTCGGGACTGCAAAGCCCATGCCTCTTCAGCTCCCCCAGCTCAATCTCCCCAGTTTTAGCATCCTTGTTTTCCCTGACCTGACAAAAGTTTTGAGCTGGCTTTCACGAAAGAGCTACTGCAGGAGCAGAAGCTTTTCTCACCAACCTAAAATAATCCCAGTATCCGTAACACGGTACAAGTCCTGTTTCGCAGACAACATCCGAAAACAGCTCTCCTCTCCACAACCTGACCTCCCTCTCCTCAGCACGTGTCTCGTGGCCATGGGCTGATTTCTACCTTTACCTTTTCGGGAACGAGCGGCGGCACCACGCCACGCAGCCCAGGGTCACAGTCCTCAACGGGACGAACTCCAAGGCCAAACTCCTGTTGACATTTCAGGCTTTCCAGCCACAGCTGCCCAGCCTGAGTCAGGTAAGCCCACCAGCAGTCCTCCCCAGGCCAGAGTTTGTCCATGTGACCTTTAAGGTTGGTTTTTTCTTAATCACATGGTGAGCGTGAGCAGACCAAAGCTCCCACCTCTGGGGGGAAGTTTTTGCACAAGCCTAAGGCATAAGGAGGACTTTTTTTCCCCCCTTCAGGTTTTGTCAGCTAAAAGGAATGTAAATTGAGCAAAAGGACACTCCTGGATTACACTAAATCGCTGCATGCAACTTTATACAAGTGTAAGTGTACTCATAAAGCATACCTTTATCTATAAAGGAGCTAAAACCTTCCTATGTGGGTTGGATGTGGACCAACCTAAAACATGACCAAGAGGGCTGTAAATCAAGCTGCTCAGAACTGGGCTTCAGTTTTATTTAATGCTTTGTTAGTTTATATCTTCCACAAAAAAGGAAGAAAAAATAAGATGGAGCTGTGAAACTCAACACTCCCCATTGCTCCCCCAAGGCGTCTTCCAGGAGCAGGACCAATTTGCTATCTCTGCTCCTCCTCAGCATCGCTTTTGATACCTCCTACTGTTAAAATTTTTTCAGCTCACTTGGATCCCTTGTAGTCAAGCAAAACGAAAATGGAACGAGTCATTCATTGCCTCGAAGGGCTGAAGCCCGGCACCCTTGCTGACCGGACCAGGACTTCGGCTGAGCCCTTCACAGCGATGGACGCGGTCTTTGGGAAAAGGCACGTGTGTGCGTGAGCGGGGTCGCTGGAGAGTGTCCGTGCACGATGGCAATGGCACGGGCATCCCCACCTTCAGGCTGGAAAGCCAAGCTCAATGCTCTCAGAAAGGTGTGGGAACGGACGTCCAGGTCCTGCGACCGTCTTGGTTTTCTCCCCACGTGCTTTCCCACCCCTCCTCCCGTTCCCCTCCCAAGCCTGGGCTATAAAAAGGAGCTGCAAAACAAACATCCAAGAAACACAAACTCCCCCAGCCTTGAATCAGGTCGTCTGGGTTTTTTTTCTTTTGCAGTAACAACAGAGCACTGCAAAAATATTTATATCAGAGACTAAGAGAAGCACAACTTTCTCTATCTCAGTAACTACACTTAAAAAAACACGTATTTTTAGAAAACTGATCCCCACACATTCAAAACTTAAAAAAATACAATTGTTCTCTGTTGCATCAGTTTGACCAGCTACTTAAAATCATTTCCAGCAACTTTGATACATCTGGTATTTTTAAGTTTTAGCCACTATATTGGAAAAAACAAAAAGAAACCCCTCTGAATCATAGAATCGTAATGGTTGGAAGAGACCTCAAAGATCATCAAGTCCAACCGAACTCACGTCTCATTTTATCCATATTCATTTCCACTTGATTCAGAGACCTCCTACAACACTCAGCGTTCAGGGAACTTGGTCACTGCCAGGACTGCAACGCAAGCTGGGGGTAAATTTGGTTTGGATCATGAGGTGTCTCAACTAAGGCTCGTTCCACAGGGCGGGGTGGTGGTTTGGGGCGTCTCCTGATACAAAAGTGAGGAATTCAGCTTTGCTCGCAAACGGTGTTGGCGAGGGAGATGCTGGTAGGGGCGCAGTCGGTGGGGTGCCATGCCTCACGCTCGCTGGCCCAAGGACAGTGAAGGTTGCTACAGGCAAACATTTGCCTACCCCGGTGGAAACACCTTGGACAAAGCTTTGAGAGCAGTAAGGAGAACCTCCTGCCAAGGGGTAGGAAATAAAAACTGCTCAGCGACTGAACAAAGACGCCATGGTGCTGACGACAGCCGTAACAACGCACAGCCTGGGTGGGTTCAAGGGACCAGGGGCTTTCTTCCATGAAATCAGAGCAGTGCTGCCAGGCAGAGAGCTGGCTGGCTACCAGGAGAGCAGGCCTCCATGGTTCAGCGGAGGTGTCACATGCAAGGGGAGAGGGAGCCAACTCCACCTTCACCCCAGGAACGCTCTACGGTGTTCAAGGAACTGAGACAGAGAGAAATGCGGGGTTTGTCTGGCTAGATACTATTTCATATTAAAAGCAGTCGCATTTTGAAACCATACGCAAAGAGAACACAGGTGATGCTGTGTGCCCAGCCTCACTTCCGAGGATTCCAGACATGCCCGGAGCAAGCGCAGGGTCCACATCCCATGGGAACAAGCCCACTCACAACTGCCTGACTTGGGGTGCCAGGGACCACCGTGCTACGGGTGGAAGAAGATCTGCTTCAGATCATGCAGAAGTAGAAGAACAGAGACACCGCAAACCGGGACCC
This sequence comes from Cariama cristata, assembly GCF_000690535.1. Lineage (NCBI taxonomy): Eukaryota > Metazoa > Chordata > Aves > Cariamiformes > Cariamidae > Cariama > Cariama cristata. The sequence goes on along the minus strand of NW_009611093.1, from coordinate 69,231 downwards.
ATGGAGCTTGTGCTGAGTGACCAGGGGTGAAGAAGAAACCTCAACACCCCACGACGGGCAACCACCGGCCAACGCGCCAGTCTCACACATAAAAGCCTTCTCAACTTGACTCAGTGCTCCTAAGATCATTAATGGCTCTTTGCAAAGAAATCGTCCAGTCTTCCCTCCTACCCCTCGCTGGGGACATGCTTTGGGATGAACTACCAGGAAAGCAAACTCTTTTGAGTTTGTCTTCTGACGCCTGCACGCAAACAGACAGACAGGTACAGACATGGACTGCTGTACTGAGGCAGCTGCCCCCCGTAACAACGGGAGTATCGTGATTTCTTGGGTCTTAGGTAAAGGCAACGCAGTCATTTGCTCCACAGAGGCTGATATTCAATGTAATTTCATTGCTCTGGAAGATGTTTTATTCTCCTGGCTTAGGTTTTGCATTAGATCAAGATGTTTGAAAGATTTAGCTGCCCCTTCCACAAGTAAAAACTAAATCCGTAATGTCACCAGAAACCCAACTTGCCTTCAAACATCCTGGTACCTTTCACTGTGATTAAAAACCCACATGAATTTTCATCCTTCCCAATTTTTTTTGTCAACAAAGACATTAAGCGGTTTTGGAACGGACTAGCTGATGAAACAGCTCTACATCTGCAGTTATGCATTTGCTTGCTAGCAAGGAAACCTTGTTTTCCTTATTAACAGTTTTTGATACTGTGGTAAGCAAAGTGCTTTCATTATAGAGGGATTTTTTCTTAAATAAAAGAATTGCAGAAGCCAGAATTTCAGTAAAAGTTATTAACAAAAGTAGTAAAGTTCAGAAGCATTGCCTTTTTTGGGGGGCTGAAGCCCAACTATTCAGGGATACGCCATTAAAATAAAAAGGAGCTTATTTCTTCACTTCTTAGCTGGATTGGAGAAATTTCGGGCATAACATTTCCTATAGAAACAAATTTTGCTGCTTTTTAACAACTTCTGAGTTCCTCATGGCTAAGCAATAAATAACAATTGTTTTACTACTCCATGTCACTTTTTCTTCCAGATCACTGAACGTTCTGCAGCCAAGCAAATCTCCTGCCCTCTCTGTTAACCAGGAAAAACACCAAGCGTGTATTATGTAAGTAATTAAGTGCATCACTGGTAAATAAAGACTCTGGAGTGGTGACTGTCAAACCCCTCAGCATTTTATGTTAGTTCGGATAGTAAAACCAGCAGGGAATACTTCCAAAACAATATACATTTCTACCGTATTACGCCAGGAGACAACCACGTACAGGTTTCCACCTGAAGAGCTGCCCTGGTCTCCTCCGCAAAAGCGGTGGTGGGCCCGGAGTCACCCGCGCATTGCGTCCGGCTCAGGCGAGGCGGTTTCACCGGGCTTTCACCGCGCCTCCGTGGACGCTGCCCACCTCCCAGCAAGGGCACCCAGCTGCGGGCATCCTCCGTCTGCAAAATCAGGTGCCGGGCATCTTTCTCAGACAGGCTTATTCTTTGTAGCAGGAAAAAGGACTGAAATATACAGAAGGACAACCAGCCTTTGGAGGATTTCAGGCATACTTGTATGTCTGAATAATATACATTTCATATTCAGAAGAAACGCAAGGATATATAAAGCCACATATGTTACAAGCTAACCAACCATTTTCTTTCAAACAGAATTACCTCTGTAAGCACGTATCTAAGAATGCTTTTGGCTTTTATTCTAAGCACACTAAAGAAATTGTGGGCTTTGCTTACAACAAAGCAGCAGGGTTAGGGTTAAATCAGCGATGTATAAACACCAGATGAATGTCTTATAATTCAAAATACAAGCAAATTAGGTTGCAAACAGAAAAGCTGGTGGGGGCTAAATAAAATAATCCTGGAGAAGGAGAAAGCTGCTCGGCACGGTGGGGTACAAGGAGCCGGTCACTAAGACGTCACGCAAGCCTGAAGCTGTGGCCAGCTTGCATCACACGGGAGCGAGCACCATAGCAAGCCCGCATGGGAATTCAAAGCACACTCGTCTCCAGCAGCACCCACAAGCAGAAACAAATGTCACTTTGTTTCCCAGGCATTCATTAAACAGAAAAGACAAAATACTGACTTCAGAGTAAATCCATAGCCCATAATTTTTTTCTCCCCACTTTCGCAAGTAAGCATTAAGACATTGGTTGTCTGGAGTAAAAGGAAACATATGCATGGGCTTAGGTAAAACCTGCGTCAGCAGCATGAGTTAGGGTTATCAGAAAATCTTCTGGTTTATCTGAGAATGTCAACTCGCCCACGTCCTCCAAATTTGCTAATTCCATTTAAATACTATTTTAGTAGAACACCTGCAGAGACTACCCTGTAAGTAATATCCCAAGTCACAAGTGTAATGGTATTTCAACAGGAAAATGAATAATAGCCAACTACCTTATCAGCTCCCATTTTATACCTTGCTACCCTTCCGCAGAGGTACCGATGCTCCCCCCGGCTGCGCCTTCCTCCTTGCCAGCTCAGCACCAGAGCAGGTTTTGCCTGTGCCAGTACGATCCAGCTTCCCATTCTCACAACCAAGAACTGCACATTCACAGTTATCCCTTTTTTTGTTTCTTAATCACTAAAAGTTTATCATTGTAGTTGAAAAGAAAGTGGCTGGAAATAGCCAGCGAGGAAACCTGGAGAACTGGCAGAAGGGTAGCACACTAATAACTGCACCTTAACTTTGCGAGTAAAAAGGAAAAAAAACACCAAACCAGTCAAAGTCCTTTAGACCTTTTTTAGGCAGTGCTCCGTCAGGGTCACTTGGCTAGTTCTTAAGTCGATAAATCTAAAGTACGAGGTGGCTTTTGAGACATCAGCACTGCGAGGAGCAGGGGGAGTGGAGGTGGCTCTGAAGCAGCGACAGTGGGAGCCCACTGGCTCCAGTGTTAAAGGGAAGCTGGGAAATAGCCCCAGTCACGCCAGCGACCTGGCCTCTGCCAGAAGGGACTGGCAGCACGCTCCAGGTTAGAGTTATTTCTCTAACACGGACAGAAACAATAAGATACTACCTTCAAGGTTTAGCTGGACCTGCTTAGAGGCTTGCATGATAAAGAAATGCAAATCTTAATTTAAAAAAAAAAAAAAAATTCCAAACACCCTCCCCCATCCCAAAAAGGACAAGAGAAAAGAAATTTTAAAAAAGTTCCAACATCACCTAAAATTCAAATTGGAAATTAGACACTTTTTAAAACAGTGCAAGGACACATTTTCCTTGGAAAAGGCACATCTAAAAGTCATTTTTGCAATGATGCTGCCAAGCTCTGCGGTCAAAGCCTCCTTTCATTGTAGACTACTCCTACTTACTCATTACTGTGGGAATTTGCTATTGTACTGTCTGATGGCAGAAAACAAATAAACCCTGATAAATAAACCCTGATAAACTAACCTCAGCATTACCATTACTATGACTTGGAGGGCCTCTCCTTGAGACCTGGTGCACACAATTGAAATGTGACTCACCGGGGCTGCCTGGCTGAGAGGTACCGGGTTTTGTTCCACTGCACGTGGCTTTACCGGCAACGCTGTCCCACAACCCTCTTCATGCAAACGCCTGCAGTAGCTGCTGCAGGAATGTCAAAATACCCAAGGAGCTACACCTCATCTTCTCGTGGACCATCAGGGTCGGAGATGCCTCCCAGCACGGAGGGCTTCCTGGCTGCTCCGAGTTTCCTTCTCCAAGGAATAGCTGCTCTTGCCATTCCTAGCAGGACTGGGGGGAGAGGGAGACAGAAATGACCTGCGTAACTCATGCTAAAAAAAAAAAAAAAAAAGATAATGCGTAAGTTACCATGACAATGTTCTCTAAAGTAGGAAAAGATGACCCAAAAAGAAGAAAAGTATTGGATTTGAGCGGTTTTTTTCTTCTTCAAAACCCAGAGTAATACCACATTGAACTGGGTGACTCACACTAAGTGGAAATATTTCCTGTCAGATGTTTGTAAGAGTGATTTATTTTGCTGCTTAGATTCTCAGATTAGGAACACCTGATAAGTGGTAAAAAGAAAAAAAAACCTGGGCCGCCACAAACCGATGCAGGGCGGTAAAAGTACAAGATGCTGCATCGAATCTTCTGTCACATTGCATCAGTCGTGATCCCACTGCAAACTTCAGGAGTTATTTTCAGATTCATTAATATTCTGCAAGATGCACTGGGGCATCAGATAATGACAGCAAAGTCTAGATAATTCCGGAAAAATTGGAATGGATGGCAAGCCATCGATTTCATATGACTATATTTCTGACAATACTAAATTCATTATTTTTAATTCCATTCAGAGCTATTTTTACCTCAAACCTATAATCATGGCCTTGAAAAAGTCTAAGGTAAAGTGCAACTCATTTTCATAATACTGTATAAAATAAAGCCCAAATATTTGTAACTGAAAGTGCCTTCTAGTTCTTCTCCATTATTTTGGTATTACATGAACCAAGAATCTCTTACGTGAGTGATTATTACATCCCCATAGGAAAAAAAAAAGTTAACCCGCTTGCAGATTTTTTAATACTTTTAATGTAACATCAAGCTTGTAATATCACAGATTAAATAGATAAAGGATTGTAGAAACGGGAATAATTCCAGAGCATAAGACCAGGTCTCTGATATTGCACAGCAAATGTAATGTCATCGCTTTTACGTTATCAGCCTACTGAAAATATGCTACCTGGTCTTTTATACCTGACGTGAAAAATGAGTGTTTATGGATGCAGTGACGCACATGCTTTGACCCGCTGGATTTTGTGTCTTTTGGAAGCACAGGTTTCTTTTCAGAAAGTGTTACCGGAAAAAAAACAAACCCAAACTATATTTTAATCAGTATAACTAATTAGAAGGAAGCATACACTGTACTTCTTATACCTTTCACATTGAGGAATTAACAAGAACAACACAGAATAAACAAGGAAAAACACTTTTATGCAAGCTTTATATACTTTCTATATGGCTATGCTGTTTTCAGACTGGTGATGCTAACCTGCCTTGGTTTCTGTAAGCCTTCCAACTTCCTCTCTTTTGGATTTTTTAAAAAAATCACTTTGATCTGTACCTGTTTCCTTTTTTTGAACTGCTTGAACCTTACGTATTCCCCATATGTCACCCAGAGAGCAGGATCCTGCCCCGTGTCCTCCCTCTGCACAAACTCTGCATTACAGGGGTTACTTATCCACCCTTCCACTCAAAGACATTTTACCACAACGCATAAACACAGAGGCTGACAATGAACAAACGGTGGATGCCTAACATGGGTAATTACCCTGCAGTTGTGATTAGCGATCTCCTATGTCTTTTCATTACCGAAAGAGCGCTCAGTCACAACCGCTGTGTTCCAGATGCTGCTAGGACACTCTCATTCATTATGGATGTCGCTGAGCCCAAACCCTCAGCTCTTTTGGAGAAAACACTGCAAATGTCTCTCCTATGAGGGCAAAGCTGAGCCACTTCATATGGCAACATGCTGTGGCCAAAAAGAAAGGTTATAAAACCCACAGTTCTGCTGATCCCAACACAACTCAGAAAAAAGACCCATTTATGTTGACAAAATGCAAATTTCATTCTCATTTGTGGATGACTCTTTGCGAGATTATACCTGTAACTTTTTATGTGGGCTTATCTGATGGATTACCACTTGCTAAGCTTGCTTGTCTGGTTCCTCCAACACCCTTTTACGACGTCTTCAAGTAGTTGAGACTCGAGTTACCTCATAAAATGCGTTTCCAAATCTGCTGCAATCACTGGCCATCACAGGAGGTTAACAGAATGGAAAACCCTTTATGGCTCTCCCTCGCTGAGCAGCAGCGTATGTTTAAATGTATGTAACACAGGATCATAGAATCATAGAATTGTTATGGTTGGAGGAGACCTCAAAGATCAACCGTCTACCCAACGCCACCATGCCCACTAAACCACGTCTCGAAGCGCCATGTTTAAATGTTTTTTGAACACCTCCAGGGATGGCGAGTCCACCGCCTCCTTGGGGAGCACAGTATTTTGGCCTCCTGTTTGTTCACAATTCAAATCATTAATTATAAACCTGTGAATTTCATAGGGAATTCTGCAGTGAGTTCTCCAACCCTGCAGTCAACCAGCTTCATAAATGGGGAGTGATTGAAATGCATTAATAATTGTTTAAAAATGGGCTGGTTTGTCCTCCCGAGTCCCACATGCCAACACTGAGCACCAATGCTAAGGCTGCAAAGTCGATCATCCCCGTGGAGCTGCATCGGCTTCATTTCAGCACTTGGTAAACAGGCAAGGAGATACAGAACCTAAAATCCCTCCGGTGTAGCCACAGTTTGAGATATCTACGCCATTTTTCAGAAACCTGCAGTGTTTTTAACAGTGCTCCATACCTTTTCAACACGGCTCCGACCACGTGTGGTTGTAAGCATACATCTCTTTGGGCTCTTTGCAGATTGACCCAGAGAACGGGGAACATCTCGTCGGGGAACAACTCTGAAGCGTTCAGCTGTGGCCAGCTCCACCAAGCCTGACGCCAGGGCTCTACAGACTGAAATAAGCTGGGAGGTTGCGTTTCACTTGTCTTATGCGTGAGGCTGTCTCTTACCTTCTGGCCATGCCCTGTGTCCGACCCTTGGTAGCCTGTTCATCAGCCCAAACCCAGCGCCCAGCAGTGCCCAGAGCATCCAGAGGCTGCATTTCCACTCTGGAACGTGCTCAATTCAGGCAAAATCCTCCAGGAATTGAGCTGCTGGACAAAATCTCTATCAACGATACACAAATAAGATTTTTCAGAGGCTCCTAAATTCTTTAAGGCAAATTTTTTTTCATAATGGCACCAAGAGGCACCTTCCTGACCTTGCTGTAAACCCTGAGCTTACTATTTCCAATTTTTTTTCCCCCAAAAAAGCATTATGGCACTTCCTATATGAAAAGATATTTAAGGAAAAACCCTTAGAATATTTTTCCCTCCTGGTCTTGATCTCGGAGATGGACAAACCAGTTTGGGGAAGGATTCAGCCTGGTGTGGGAAACACTGACCATGTAAGCTGGTCAAAGCTGAAGGCCACTAAATAAAGGGTTGGATAATCCTAACCAAAGGCATTGCCATCATCTTTAGATGGGAATGGAGTTGTGGCAAGAGAACAAAAAGTCTTACAGTCTTCCTTCTGGTGCAGGAATGAAAAGTGAGATGTCTCTGTATCTAAACTGATTGCTAAAAAACAATGCAAAAAGAACCCCCCCAACTCCTCTCTGCCCCTATGGACACTATTTTGACACAGAAAGCACATCAAGACTGTTTTCAGTTGAATTCTAGCATCTTTGAAAGCACAGCTGAGCTCAAGAGTTCTTTCAAACCCTAAAACAATGAGCGTGGGATGTTTAGTCTTTTAAAAGGGGCATTTTTCTCCTGCTGCTTGACCAGCTCAAAGTAAACAGGTGTAACAGCACGCAAAATAAATCACTTTACCTGCTTAGTCCACTGACACTTTCTTGGTGATGCTGGTAAGCAACCTTTGTGTCACCGAGAGATTTGAATCAACACATGTGTTTTAAAAACTAAAGGAAATACACTGTATTTCTGGCAGGGTATCAGGTTCTCATCTTACTTCTTAATCCCACTTTTCCCCAGCTGATCTCAGCTCCCCCACCGCTGGTAGTCCTTCCACTCAGTGGAAGGTGCTCACAGAGGTACCAGCGACGAGAAAGCTCCATCATCGTTTATTCGAGCTCTGTCTGCCGTGTCAGCTCTGTACTAACGCAGAGTCTCTCGGTGGCACCACTGCAAGATGATGTGCTTTCCTCCGAAAGTCCCCTGCAGGACACCTTAAAGGGTAAATGTCCTTCCTCACTGACGGTCGTTGCCTTCCTGCGCTGATCTGCAGTTTTCTATTTCTACCTTGTTTGACAGCTGTACTTGTGCCATATTTTGTTTGGTTGGTGCTTTTAAGCCTGCTCACAGAGCTGAGGTATCAGTCTACAGCTTTCTCTATACATGTTTGATGTCCAAATGCATAGGCTAACCTCTTTTTTCAGTCCTGTAGCGCTTAATTGCAGCAAGCAATTAGTCTAAGAAAAAGAGAGCCCTTACTGGAAGGATCTTCTGCTTTTACCCTAAACTCAGCTTCTCTAGTGAGGACATTTATCAGACCTGCAATAGAGCCATTCAGCATTGCAAAAAAATTAAAAACAAGCATCATTCAGCAACATTAAAAAAAAACCTTTTCAGAATCAAGTTTCAACTACTTTGTGGTATTATTTACCATTTTCTTCAATGTATTGGAAAGTACCGCGTTATAACATCAAACCCTCCGTGCCACTGGGGCATGTTTTTGTTACAGGGTATTGCCAAGGCTGGAGTTTGCAGACCGTGCATTTAGTTAACTCTTAATTACAGAAGGAAATTTCTGTGCTTTTAACTGTTTATTTAAACAAATCAGTATCAACCACGTTCCTCCCTGTTGCTGCAATATTTACTGGCAGGAAAACAGGGATGAGCTGTGGTGTTAAGAATTACTTTTATACCAACTACCTAGACATAGTTTGAGTAATCTGCATTTTAAAATAATCTCACAGACAAAGAATACAGTCAAAACCTGAGCAGAGAATACCCGACCTTTCGGAGGCCGCATGACTTGGGATCCTGGCACATTCTGGCTGAGAGCACTACCAGCGAGCAGGCCTAATAACTTGGTTAGCATCCCCAAAACAGATCTCTCTTGCTCCCTCACAGCTCTTTAATGTTTTAGTTTATCTGTTATATAAAGGATTCAAGCATCCACTAATGTCCTGCCTGAAAGTATTACACCAAATATAAAAGCTGAGTGGAAATTAATACCCGAAGACAGTTCAAGTGGCCTTACTTTCCATGACAGCAGGCAATGCTGGCTCCTGATGGAGCCATGATGGCAATGGTTAGAAGACCCTGGCTTTTCCACTCCAATCTGTCTTCGGCCAAGACCATGCCTGGTTTGGTCAAAGAAGAGACTGAAGATTAAAATTAGTCTGAAGCAGCATTTTGGAATAAGACGTGCTTAAAACCTTCTCTTCTGCTCCTTTCTGAACGGTGTGTACTTGCCCTGTGGTCTAAAAGGCACCTGGACTGCCTGAAACCGAGGAGCAGATGAGGGGAGTACAGGGCACGGTGCTGAAATCTTCAGCACGCAGAGCTGAACAAAAATTACAGCGCTATTTATTTTGGTTGCTGCAAATTTCGCCCGTGGTTAGTAAAGGCCATGCAAATCCTCTGCTGGTTTGCATCTCTGAACAGTGACAGGCAATACCCTCAAAAAGTCCCATATTCAAAAAGTCCCTGTAGTTTTGCACCTAAGCTCTTAGGTTATACCAAATACGTTTGTGCCCACAAAACGGCATTTTTCATAAAGTAATTTTTCAAGGGCATCTGTTGATGCACCCCTACCCCGGCTGCGTTTATAGCCTCACAGGGATGCCGGGCATCCAGAGGAGGACGAGCACAAAGCCTGGCAAGAGAGACCCTGGCAGGCACACGCCCCACCAGCAGCATCCCCAGCTCCTTACACAAACGTTAACCCCCTGTCCCTGGCACACTGCTGCATCGCACAAATCCCGAATTACACACCGATTTGCCTCTAAACGGAGAGTGAAAAGTTACTCTAATTTGGGCAGAAGGGCTTGTCTGAAAATACAAAAGCAGTGTAATAAAGGCTTGAAAATAAGCCTGCAGTTCAGCATGCGTTCAGCTGGGGTTTCCTTCTTAAAATATATAACAAGACAAAGTGGTCAGCCAAACAGGCTTTTTTTTTGCTGTTTTTACGGCATTTATCTATACCCTTTCCGATAATCTGAAAACAGAATTTATGGGGACAAAAGGGACTACTCAGAGTTACGATGCCACTGCAAACACATATTCTCAGGAGGACCAAAATAACTGTACTTATTTCTTTTTAGTAATTCAAAGATATGAACTTACAAGAGGGAAAAAAACCAAATTGGAAAAAAAAGGTTTTATTTAATTTTTGATATTTTTTTCTTATTTCTTTTAGAATGCAAACTACTGTCTTTCAATACACCATGAGAAACCTCCCACGGAAAGGAGGGCAGCCACGTGGATTCGCAGTCCAGCCTGTTTTACAGCCCCTCCGACCCTGCTGCTCTTGCTGTTCCAAAGCCTTGGGACAGGCATCACACTTGGATTTATCAGCAAAACAGCAGCTCCTGCCGAGCGTGGTGCAAAGCCCACTAACGATAGTGGGAGTCTCTGCACTGACTTCAGCGACCTTCGGATCAAATGCACTAAAATATCAGCATTACGTGCCAGCAGGGAGACACAGGGAGAGTATAGCTCCATGCTGAAAAAAAAAAAAAGCAGCAGCCACAGATTTGTGGTTTTCTTTACCTTTTTTTTTTTTTAAAACACTGAATATGTCCTTGCTAATATTTGCTGTGTGATACGTAACTCCTTTTTTTTTTTTTTTCCCCAGCCTCTTTGCTTGTGTAAGAAGAAAAGCAAAGGCTCCCGATGAAAGCTGAAGCTGTAGGTGCAATCCTGCAAAGAGACGAGCGTGGGAGGACACTTACGCCTGTGCAGAATCCCACCGCAGCCAACCAAGGGGCCGTAGGCTCTGCCCACACAGTGCGCTCTGCCTCAGCTAACATTACAACTTTGTTTTATTCAAGCTGCAATTTCAAAATCCATCCTAGAAATGAATACAGGCAATGGAATATGAACTCTGCGTTACAGTCAATGCACCACACCTGGATTCATCTGTTTAAAAGTCTAATCAGGATAGACCAGGACACCAGTTCCCAACATGATCCCCAAAACAGCCTTGCTACGAAGACCGCTGTAACGCACAGCACTTCATAGTCTTCTTGACAGGCATCCTGTTGAACCGTATCTTTTTTTAGGAAGATAAAAGATTCAAAGAAATTTATCTAATTTTGGTTGACCTCGTGTTCCCAATTCAAGGGCAAGTGGTACTGAAGTAGAAATCATTTCCATAACTGAGTTGCAGAGCAGTCATTTAACAATTAATAAGTGATCCGCTCGGCATATGAAAGCTGAAGATGAAAATACGCATGTGAAGAATCAAGGATACCTCTGCACAAAGGCAGGCTGCAGCTCCTCCACGTCAGACATTTAATTGGTTATCTCTTTCTTTTTCTCCCCGTGAACAAGGGGAGGAGAGGGCAATGAAATATAAACAAACCTAACCACTTCTCCCGAGGAAAATGGCAACGACGCGAACGGCTCATTTAGCTTTCTGTGTCTTTGATGCAGAGAAGGGTCTCTTTTTTTTTTCCTCCCCCCCAACAGCAACCTTTCTTTTTCAGCCTGCATCCACAGTTTGGACATCAGCATTTAGCAGAACGGATGTGTTTCTCATCGGTAGTAAATCTGTAACGTCACAGCCCTGCTCTGCATCAACACAATGTAAGATTTGTGACCGGTTCCCCTCGGCAGATGTAAGGTCATCGCTCTGGCTGTAGGACTGTAAGACATAGGATCTGTTTAACCTCCTGCCCATTCCTGCGATCAGACTAAACGTGTACTCCTGGGAGACCAACCTAAGCACCGAGGACCTTGCCTCGTGGACCTCTTGCTGGCCCAGCAGATCGTGGCCCTGAGGGCTCGGTGACACCATCCTGTGTCTTCCCACTGCAGCTCCTGAAGGGAAGAAGAACCACCAAGTCATGTAGCGCTCTCCGATAGAAGAAAAATGAATCGCGCTGCGATTTAAGTCCAGGAGATGGAGAGCAGCTTTGTGAAACTCCAGGCCACCCCTTCCTTGAGGAAGCAGGGAAGAGGAGGAGGACTCGCAATACCAAACACTGCTGCCTGGTTTTAGACAGCTGTCCTAAAGTGGAAGTCTAATAAAATTCGTGAGTGGGCCTGTGTCCTTAAAATGCATGTCTTTCTTCTCCTTTCAAACATCAAAGCACTACACCTTTTTAACCCTTGCAAGCCTATCACTTCGTACCGATGGCTGATCCTTCTGCTGCACTCTTGACCAAAAGATACTAACAAAACCAAGACTAACTGCATCGTAGTAGTAAAAATACTTGTTTCTGCCTTAAAGATCTGCTTTTTGTTTCCACTGCTTACTGTTCTATTAAAGGGAGGTAGTGCAGATTGCACAGAAAGATTTGGACTATTTTGGGGGCTAGCAGGGCAAAAAGGGGCCTGCATATATATAGGAAAAAACGGCAACGGGAACAGGGAATGTCTGCCTCCCCTCTCTGCCTGCAGGATTTTCACATCTCTCCTCACCTTGCTAATGCCTATTATATCTTTCTACATCTACTGTATCTTTCTTCAAGGTTAGGAGACAAGAGCTAGGAGAGATTTTGCGGCAGCAGTAAACAATTACATTTTCAGGTTTATTACCCCCCATTCCTTAAGCTTGCTTTTATCTTTTTCTGAATGCCAAACGGGGATTTTCACTGACCATCCAACACTCGCACCCCTGGCTCTCCCTTCCTTCACAAGCCTTTACAACACACACAGAGCTCAGAGAGGTTTACAAAATCCAAACAGCTCCTCCTCCCAAGCATCATTCTGCTTCCCCTCCAGAGATTTTTAAAAAATTCATCTTGGCTATATTAATTAGCAAAGCTGGGTTCAACTCATGTCAGCTGTTGTTTGTATCTACCACAAAACCATAGTGATTAATTTCTCGGAGCCTGCCAAACTGTTTGCAGGAGGAGGACGGGACGATGCGTCGGCAGCACTGCAGATGAAGAGAGGTGTGCATTGGCAGGGCTGCGCGGGGAACGCTGGCACGAGCTTGCCTGCATTATGCTTGATGCAACGCCAAAAGCAGCATTTCATTTTCAGGAGGACTAAATTCACTCAAATTGAAAACCAAGTTTGATTAAATAGCTAAAAAGTTCTAAGAAAGATGGACACGGTGGTGTGCTAGGCTTACTGCATTCATTCTGCCCAACTGTAGGCTCGGTAATGTACCGCTGGATGTTACAAAATGTGCCGTAATCTCCTTGGATAAGAGGATGGTCCTGAGATACAGTATGCTGGGAAGCAGCTTTACATTTGGAACGGCCTTTCTCCCCACAAGCCCAATTAACAGTTTTGGAAACAAGTTGTAGACCCAAAGAAAATTTTACTACAGTGATATTTTCTAAAATACCAGCCTGGATTATAAAAAGGGTGTTCGTGCTATAGAGCTCCTAAAATAACCAAGGAGTGAAGATGGCATTTTCAACCTCCTTCGATTGATTCTCTAATAAACAAGTTCTTGATGAGAACTCAGCATTACCATTTAAAGGGTTTGTGCTACTTCTGTATGCACCTGTTTAACAAAGGGCTGTAATTAAATGCTGATAAAATACCTTATCTTGACATTACAGACCTCAGCTTCCCATTTCAGCAACTTCACGGGTGCCTTTGGAGTTCCAACAGTGTGAGGCCCAACATGACTTCCTCTCAAGAGGAAAACCAAGTAGGGATGAGAACAGACCTGCCCACGCATCACTTGAGACAAGTGATGAGGGATTTCCCTTGCTGGAAACCTCTCCCACGGAGTGTACCCTGGGTGGATAACGCACTCTCCTCCCTCCACTGTCCTCCAGCGCTCCTCTTGAAGAAGGCGTGCAACGAAATCTCTACCATGAAATCTCCAAGAAAGCCAAAGTCTTCCTGAACAGGGGACTAATTTTAGTGCTCCCACTACAGATGAGCCTCAAGAACACGGAGTGTACTCACACTGCATCACTGTAGAGGAGTTCAGGAGGAGGCAAGAGGGTCATTGTCCATGTTAAAAAACCACCCCAGACAGTATTTTTCCATCTGGACTGGTCCTCCAATGCAACTCCCTTTTTCTTGCTAGTTTTTGGTTGCCTTGGATTCTGTGTCTCAAAATGTCCACAAATAGGAAATAATAAACAAATACAACATCTCCACTTATTCCTACTGTATGTTACACATCCTTTGTGAGCAAAACGACCAGGACTTTTAAAAATTGTGATGAAGCATATTTTTAACTGTTACTAAAGATACGGTGAGTCATTAATGATCTGGGCGCCAGAAGACTGTGCTTTCTGAAGTCATCACTGCTCATTATTTCAAGAAAATAATTAGTCAAAATTAAAAAGGAAGCCTAGAGCTTCCAGGAACTGGATACTGTTCTTTGAATCATTCATGAACAGGATGGAGACAATAAAGGCCGTCTGGACCATCCCCTCACCCCTTTGTAATGGGTATAATAACTAGAGACAATTTCATCAGTAAGGGACAATAAAAATACAGATCCCTTGCAGGAGCTCCGGATGGGGAGGATGGAGGGATGGAAACACTGAAAAACTATTCTTATTTACTGACCTGGCTGCATTAAACTCCAAGCTACATACTTTTTATTTTTAAACAAGAGCCTTAAGCATCTAAAAATAATAGCCTGAGAAGAATACTCATACTGGAAATAAGTTCAAATAAAAAACCCCACAGTGTTTAAAACTGAGATTAGACTTTTAAAAGACAACACATTTAAAAGATAGCATATTACCAGAAACAGAACAGAACTGAGGCAGTTTCTTTTCATTAAAAAATGAATCACCATACTTTCCCCCAGCTAGAACCCATTTATCTGACTATAATGAGGAGCTAGCATTTGATGTTCTAATCTCTGCAGATTCACCCAGTCAAATGTAACTACTGCAGGAGCAAAAAGACCCTGGTACCTGGCTCTGAAGCGCCGGTAGCACCATCTGAAGTTCTTTAGTCTCAGAAAAGCTGCATCTGCAAGGACAGATGCACTCTGCTCGATGAGATTTATTGCTATTAGATAAAATGGCCAGAAAAGCAGCTTTACTAATTTTTTGTCTTAGGTAAAAGCTCTAATCACTGTCCTCTTAGTTTTCAGCTACAAAGGGCAAAACCGAGCTGGTTTTTTTGTTAGGGAAAAAAGAAAAGAAAACAAAAAATCCCAAACCCACCATATGTTTGGCGTTTCGGTTACATCATCCCTCCCCGTGCCCTCGCTGACCCAACAGACACGCTGCCGCAGCGAGATCTCACCGCCGGCGCAGACACGTGCCATCAGCTGACAGCTCCACAGCAGGGGAAGCAACCAGTGCAGCCGCTCGCCTGGCCCTGAATTTACTTACAAGAAGAAAAAAACTCAGTTTGTTCCTCAAAGGAGGGCTGGGGAATCTGGACCGTGGAGCCCAGGGGATATTTTTCCCTAAAGGTACCTTTCAGTCTGCAACTTTTTGTGCTTAGTCTGCGATCTACTTTTTCCTCCTGTCAGAGACCCTCTCTGACATGTCTCGTCTCCCTGGGATTCAGAGCAGGCACTCTGGGACTCTTCACTGACAGCAGGAAACACAATTTTCTAAGTCGAAAAAACCAAATCCTCTACAAAGCTGAGTCTTGCATCTCTTCTTCAGGAGAGATGGCACCCGCACCCCCCCCCAAATGAATCATTTGAATGTGTTAAATTCAATGTATATCTGAAACATCCCCTCAGTAACTTCTTGGCATCGCAGTTGTGACTGTGGACATTTTCTAGCAGCAAGTCTTAAAATGCCAGTGTTAAAAGCACAGAAACATTATACATGTATAATGAAATACTCTTCGATACCTTAGCATGGTTTGTTAATCTGTTAAAGTATTTGTTATTAAATGGCACACATCAGAAAAAGCCTGAAATGTGATCAGACTTTTCAGTTTTGCTCCTCATGTGATAAAAGACCATTCCTGGCTGGGGAGGGGAGGGCTCCTTCTTTCTGAGACAGGGCTAGCGGAAAGCTGCCACCTCCCACTGCACGACGATGGAGCCACGGCATTGAATGACTCTGCTGGAGATCTTCCTCATCTGCTTCTTAGAAGTTTCCTCTTGCTTAACCCAACAAGTTCTTAAAATTGCCCTGCCATGTGCTTGGAGCGCTTAGGAAAAGCACAGGCAGGAAGGCATGTACAAAGCACCCCACTCATACGAAGAGAACAGTAAGGCATGGGTATATTTTAAATATCTAATCAAGGACTGGGTCAAGCGACTACCTTTAGAGTTTCAAAGCCAGAAATTCCGGAATCCATCGGTAGTCATTACTCTTCCATTTAATCTCTAATGCCCTTACCGTTTTGCTCACGAATTATCCAGCTCTGCTTTAAAAATTGTAGACATGGCATCAGACTGATATTATACCAAGCCACAACACATTCGGTGTGAGAACAGTTTGTATAAGATTGCAAACCTGTTGCATAAGCTTTACAGGAGTCCAAATTGTACGTGGATTTCACCTTGATCAGTGTGTCTAGTCTATAATCTAGTTTCCAAAAATATCACTGTAGTTCCCTCTTTGTAAGAAAAAGAACCTGAAAATGTTTGAGACAAGCTGATGAGATGATGCTTGCTATGATTAAGAATGTTTATATTGGGGATGAATTTATGTTTGCATAAATGTTTGTGAGACACTTGTTTTTTATCCTTCAGAGTGAGCTTTACATGAATTTGAGATATATTTACCATCCATTAACGATGGTACCTATAACTCCAGATTGATTTCCATTGGCAAAAAAAAAGAATTTTAAAGATGTAGGGAAGAACCTCACAAATCCAACTGCCTCTGTCAGATGACAACAACTGGACTTGTTCTTAAGTAAATGGACTTGTTTTTAAGTCATGGTTTAGCAAGGGATCAATACAAGCTTGCAACGGCAGCTAACAGCCAAATTCAAGCTTGGATGAATTTTCAGAGCTGCGAGATACGCTTTGCATCTTAAACTTGGAGGAAGGCGAAGGTATATGAAAGACCCAAGATTCTGGCCAAGGAATCTTTCAGATCCTCAAATCTACAGAAGAAAAACTGCACTTGAGGCTTGCCACCGTACAAAATGAAGTCTCGGCAGCAAGCAATGCCACCCTCCTCCCATTCAAATCAAGGAGAAAGCAAGTGGCTTTTGAAGCTCTTTGAAGCTCTCTGTGCTGGGAGAGGGCTGATCACTAACGACCAGGCGAAACAACAGGCAGAACTAAAACCAATGGGACCAGCTCCTCTCTGCAGCTCCAGGCACCGTTCCAGCAGCCTCCAGGAACCTGAGGAATTTTAAGTCCTTTTCACCTATATTTCACCTTTTTTTTTTTTTTAAGGGATGCCTATGGGTGCATGCGAGCATCAATCAAAATACTTGTGAGGAAAGCATCTGGCCTGACAAAGAGATTTCTCCCATTTTCCAGTTTTTACAGTGCATGCTTTTGAAACTAAGAGCTCTAACTGGAGTGCTCTTTCCACATCCATTCAAAGGCAGAAAACCAAAATACAATCCAAATCTGACACTACAAACTTCTACTATTATATCTAGCAATCTTGATTAATTCAAGGCTTGAATATTCTCAGCAGAGTAAGGAAGTGCCAGCGTAATGCCCTACACTGATGTGAACGTGCCTTGCTACGATGCATTTTACTCTCACTGGAAGGTTTCATTAGCAACAATTACTTTTTTCAAGCTACAAAAGCTTGTTTTTCTCAAGACTGGAAGGATCTGTCAGTATTTTTTTTCTTGGAAAAAACAGTACACTTATTATTTGCACATCTTGGAAAATCTAACAGGTTAAAGATCGACAGAGCAAGGCACTCGATATCCTAATCAATATAGCACTCGATGTGCTAACTTTCAAGACGATGGTAGTAAACTCACCCACATGAAATCTTGCCTGGGAATCTCGGCGTACGGGTTAAGAAGTGCACGGCGAGAGAGAAGAGAAACCCCTGGTTTCGTTTGGTGAGGGCACTTGGGCTGCAGCCTGCTGGCTTGGGCCCTTCCTGATCCCGGCCAAGCAGAAATTAGCTTAGCATCACCAGAAAGCTTCAGCACTTCTTCTTTATAACTCTGTTTATTGATGCTTGTCAAGATGTTTGTTCTAAAAAATTTAGGAAATGGAGGTCTACGGAATCTGCTAATGAAAGGTTTATTATGTTTAATTGAGGCTGATGTTGCACGTGGGTTGGGTTCACTCATTCATGAGCTATCGTATCATTAGCACATTATGTAAAACAATCAATATTCAGTAACATGAAAAGCAAAGTTATTTTGGGCAATCAATGCGAAAAAAGCCACAATACATCTCCATAGCCCTTTCAATTTTGCTCCCTGGGTGCATTTGTTTTAGCAGCTTCCCTTGCTATCTACGTCCTGAATCTTCTCACAACTGCGATCCACAAAAACACTGACAGAGTAACTAAACACAGATTTCAAGTTACAAAACAAAGTTGTTGACACTTGCTGGTAAAACAATCTCTGTTCCTGTTGGAGTGAGCTTCAAAACACTTCGGTTAACTCATGCTGCAGATAAAGCTCTAAAAATAGCTTGCCCTTAAGACAGTTTTGACCAAAACAAATTATCCAGTTTAATAAGCATCATTCCCTCCTTATCCTCTGAACATTATGCCTGCCAAAGGAATTAGAAAAAAAAAAAAAGCAGTTTTATCTTCCTCAAAACTACCAAGCTTACAGGTTTCTAACAAAGTTCCAGCTCAGAGGAGCACAGCGGCCTGAGCTATATGCTGTCAGAAATGAAAGCCAGAAAATGGTTAATTAGCTCTGTGAAGTATCTGAAGGGGTAGGATATATTATAGTCAACAATTCCACAAGTTCAACCTGAACTCCTGGTCCTGGGTTATCGGTTGCTGACACTCTCCTCAAAACACAGGATTACAAATATTCCGCCTGAAGCTTGTCACTGAGCATCCCAAGTAAGTTCCAGAACAAACCCAAAACTGAAAATATTTTAAGTAACAGATGACTGTGACAAATACAGAATGAACACAGGAAAAGACCGCGACTTCCAATGAGGCTTTTCATTAAAACATCCATGCTTGAACAATCTGCTTCTCTCCCAAGTGTTGTTAAATGCTCACTTCAAGTTCCATGTTTCAAAAATTCCCTCTCCCACTAGCAGGATATTTACTGGTAATAAAAGCTGATGGTTTATTCATGCCAAACAGGTCACAGAAACTTTTGTTACAGGTGGTTTTTCTATGGGGCAGGTTTCACTGTCAGACTTGGGCATCTCACCCAAAATAGATATCCCCTGCCTCAAATCCCAGAAATGAACCCAAATTCGCAGATTACTAGTCTACTATGTCCATCTGCTCCACTGCTTTAAAATATCACATTTGTTGACACAACTTCACCTCCAAGTTCCCCAACCTGCTTATTCTGGCCCAAATACTACTGCTTATATTGGCTGGCACACTAATGAGAAAGAATCTTTTTGTGTAGCCATAGTTAAAGAACAACCCTTACTAAATCCCGGTGTGCACTCTTGCAAAGCTACTTGCTGGTTGTTTCCATACTTTGCACGTTTCTTGCTTTGAAATAAACATGTGCTTTATGCTGTACAATGCATTTCTACCTAATACATTGTCAGAAATAGAAATTATTAAAGGCAGATTCATAAGGCTTCAGCCTAACAGGAATTTACAGCAGTTTATAATTTATCTCTGCAAGTGAAGGCCAAGTCATCAACCTTCTCCAGAAAGACCCTGAAAACCTGCAGAATGACCAATGTCAGAAGACAGAGAACTACAGAGGAAGAAGAGATGCATTTAATTAAATCAAGGTAAAATGGAGTGCAAGTGGTGATTTGCATATGGTTTAAGTACTCGCTGGAGGAGTGGGAATACAGCTGGATAAATAGCGAACACCATCAGTTTCTCTCTCCTTAAAGGCACAAAGTACTCAGAGCCAATTTTAAGAATTAAGTATCATTTGAAGGGATAACAATTATTTTTGCAGCAAAGCTTAGTAATATAAGCACAAAATATCAGAATATTTTTCTAACTTTGCAATGAATTCCAAGTTTCCTGAATAACAGTAATCATTAAATATTCTTGCATTTTATAAAGTTTATCACTAAAGTAGTAAAGAGAATTCTTAGAAACAGGTACTTTCATTTAGAACTAATAAACCCCAAATTTGTAAATGCCTAAGCCATAATTCTGTTTGTTTTTAAAAGGCTGATGATTTAAAAAAATACAGCTTCTGCTGGACCCTAATCATGAACCATTTAGCTACAACTGCTCTGTTCACAGAAGTATTCGTTAATGTACTTTAATAAAAGTATTATCTATATGCTTAGACTGCATTAGAAGTCTGTGTTGCATCCTCTTGCGCTCAGAAGGAGCCATGCTCCACCAGCTAAGGAGCTTCAGCAGCAAAACGTGCTGGGGTACGCAACGAAGGGAGCAAGTCCACAGCCAGTGCTTCCAGGGAATTCAGCACCTCGACTTCGATCCTGAACATTTCTGACTTCTGCAAGAAGAGACAAGATTAATTCTCTGTCTCAAAGTGTTCACTGAGAGTAAATAAAAAATAAGTCCATCTTACCAATAGCATATTATTAAACAGAATAATCCAAGTGGGAAGGAAGACTCGAGACAGTTTGATTATCGGACATCCAGGATTGTGGCAAGCAAGGCACAGGGTACAAAAACAAATATTGTCTCTTAAACCAAAGGACTGTGTCGGTGCGCGAGTGACTTCATGAGGGAAAAGCAAACACGTAATTGCCAATAAAAGCCTCGCCACACAATTAACGTGTGTTGTCCAAAAAACAAAGTCCAAGCTAATGTGTTTATCTGAACAGCAGGAGATGTAAGCCTCCCTCCCTCAGCAGTGGAAGCCAGGAATGTGCCCGGCGCCCTGACACCAGGATGAGGGGCCGGGCTGGTTCACGCTCTGAGCACAGCCTCAGCTCACAAAATGTCCCTAAAGCTTTTCGGGTGACCTGGACGTACCTTGCTTGAGGAACCACATGGCATCCTGACATGGAGACGTCACGCGTGGCTACCACGATGCCTGCACAAAGCTCTGGTGCAACAGTATGGTGGACACCAACTCAGAAAAAACCACGCCCTCTCCTTATGAAAACATACCCTGCCCTGAAACCTTTTTCAACGACCATAACAGGCATCAGCATCTCAATAGTTAAATTGCCAAGAAGTGGCTGGAGATGGCCCCCATCAGACACCAGGGCAGCCCAGCAGGCAAACCCTTGAAACCCAAGCGTCCCCAAGTGCCGCCCAGCTGCTCGCAGGGGTTCGCCTTCTGCACCTCACCAGACAAAAGCATCTTTCTTGGGAGATGCAACTTTATAATCAGGCACTACAACAAGGACTGCAATTCAACGCCCAGAAAACAACAGAAGACCCAATCCTCCCCATGTGAGCAAGCTGAACAGTGATCTGAATAAATAAAGCGTAAGGCAAGCTAAGTTTTAGCCATCAGGCCCATGTTTTTCACGTAGCAAAGCCGAAAGGTGCTGAATTTAAATACTGAAAATAAAGGAGACACTGTTCCAGCTCTTCTTCGTGAGATGCTCTCCCCTGCTACTCTTCTTTCACCAGGCACTGAGCAAGCCAACATGACAGGAAGCCAAATTTCGTAGGCAAACGTCTTTTTCCCTGCTAGAAAGAGGAGAAGGACTCCTCTGACCCCCAACTGCACAGCCACCGCGACGCCAGGGAAAAGGGATTCGTCTCTCTCCCAGGCTTTGTGAATGCATGCACACCGCTACACACCTCTGCACAAAATCACTTTGCAGAGTTAACTTACAAATATTTTACGCCTGGCGCTGAACTAACCTTACGCAAGTGCAAACGCTATGATAAATTACAGCATGTGTGCATGGGACAGAAGGGAGAATATCAAATGACAGAAATAGCCCTGTCTCCTTCATTGTTTATTGTTTTTCTTTAATTTTAATTTAAAATGCACTTTAGAGATAAGCACAACGGACTTTTTTTTTTTTCCCAGGTCAGATACAATGAACTTGTCCTGAAAGAATTTAACCTTACTTTTTAGTTGTTCTCCAGGAACACTTCAAAAACAAAGCTTTCCGCATGCTGGGAAGAACAGAAAGAAACCCAAACCCAAACCGGCTGCCGTGACCTGCAGTTCTCCCTGTCCCAAAGCCAAATGCTTTGCTCATCCTTGCCGGGCTGCATCGTTCAGCTACTGGCCATCACCTCAACATCTTTTTCTGGTTTGGTTCGAGTTTTTTTGGCCGTGCAAATACATAGAGAGTATGACAACACAGACGTGTGGATTTTTGGAAGGCAACGTTTAATTCAAGGGTACAGCTTCTCCCTCAACACCTGGGCGGAGGGTTGAACAGCAAAGCCGTGGTAGTGTGAGCAGGGCTGAGGAGAGGCTCTCCTGCCAGCAGAAACCCTAAACTATGGACTCCTCCACTTCATAGATAAGCCAGCCCTGTTCATTAAGTCCTTCCTGAAGAAGCCCATGGCCACTGCCGCTCCTAAACCTAGGAGAAACTCGGTGGTTTCAGAGCTCGGTGGTCAGAAACTCCGCAGCCTGACCTGCAGCTTCCCACTCGCTGCAGATCTTGTGCCAGCA
The DNA here is from genome assembly GCF_000690535.1 of Cariama cristata. Lineage (NCBI taxonomy): Eukaryota > Metazoa > Chordata > Aves > Cariamiformes > Cariamidae > Cariama > Cariama cristata. Next base: position 46,921 of record NW_009611093.1, on the reverse strand, counting down.
ATCCTTCCTCCACAGCTGAGAACACCAAAATGTGAGAATTTCAGAAGTCTGTTTAAAGTTGCTATCATTTGCACTACAGGATTTGACTAGACAGCTCCTTCCACAGAAAGCCCCACAATGAAATCCAGCAAGAGTTTTTCCCTTAGCAACGAATTAGCTGATAGGCAATTTCAAAGATACATATTTTGTATGTACAAATCTAAGAAGCAAAAGTACACAACACTTTTTGTCTGGTTTACTATCAATACAAAACACATTTCTGTAAAGTTATAATAATAATAATAACAATAAAAATACCTCAACTAAAATTTCCCCCTTTTTGACCTACGCATTTACTTGCATATTTTTTTTAAGGAGGTTTCTGAATCCTGAGTATCAGCAGGGCAGCTCTCTGTCCTGCGGTTCCCTTACCCAAGGAGTGCAAAGGATAAACAGGCAAACCAGACTAAGTCAAGCTGGAAGCTCAAGACAGAGGTCAGCAGGCGTTCCTATGGATTTATCCCTAATGGGAAACCTTTGTAGACAGCACCGGCCACTTCCTGCTCAGATGGAAAGGAATTCATTTTACCATTGTAGATCACGTTTGAAAGTTGAATAGACTGTTGGTTTTTAGGATACACTGACATCTTTCAATGAAAAGATAAAACAAACTGGATTTAATTCTGTCTTCACAGCCATGCTGTCACATCAAGTCCTTCCTGCTCTAAACACCATGCAGTGAGCAATGTGATACACCAATTTCCTACAGTTTTACAATGCAGAATGGTTAAGTCATTTTATTAACCCTACGATAAACCTTTCTTACTGTAACTGGTATTCACTGTGAAAATATTGACATGATATTAAATTTAAATTATTCCATATTTTTTAAGACAGAAGGATATACTTGCTAAAGATTAACAAAGGCAGAACAGTCTCAGGCGAAAGAAAGAGAAAGGAAAACAGGATTAAAGAGGTTTCATTGTTTTTGCAGAAGCGTTCACATCTTTGGTTGCAAGTTTAGAAAACTACTTAGAGCCACACAAATATTTCTGTTGGCGACAGCTGACTGATTTGTGGATGAAGATTTTATTTCATTTAGAGCCTTAGAGGAACAAATTCCCTCTATAAACAGAAAAGTATTTTTCCGTTATTTCTACTACAACTTCTATAAATGCGTAACCTTTATCACAAAATTGCACTCATCTTGAACTCCCATCTTGTTTTAAAAGCTGTCTGAGAAGTCAAAGTGTAAAAGACAAAGTAACACCGCTTCGCACAGGACGAAACGGGACACCCCTCCAGCACTGGAGGGTAACCATCAGCAAACTCAGCTTTTATTTAAGGATGATGTTACAGGCACAGCTATTACAATGTCACCGAGATAACAGGAGACAAAGAAATACCTCACTAAAAATTCCTTTCGTAGCACACCCTTCCTTTTGACCCACTTCTCACCACTGGCAACAAAAAGACCAAACAGTATGACCTACCAAAAAGATGCAGGGACATGCCACTCCAAGCATGAGCATGTGTGGTTTTGAAGGGAGACAAGATCAAGAAGGGGCAGGATAGGAAAAGATGACAAATGGTCACCTTCACTGAGGACAGACAGTAAACATACATACTAGTATCACAAAGAAACTTTACTGCATCAGTTGAACTTGGAAGATAGGTTTTTGAGACATTAGTTGAACAACCAACAGTCTTTTACAAACATTTGCAGAATAAACCACACTGAGGAGTATTCACATCAGGTCCAGGTAGCTACAGTGCTTAAAGCAGTCTTCGTCAGGTTAAATTTGCTGTCTGAATTCACCCCGAGTCAATCCCTGGAGAAGCCTCTCCCACCACTGACTACACAAGAACCTAGAGACGAGACTCAACACATGCAGTTCAAGAGCAATTCAAATTTGCTGTCTGAATTCACCCCGAGTCAATCCCTGGAGAAGCCTCTCCCACCACTGACTACACAAGGAACCTAGAGATGAGACTCAACACATGCAGTTCAGGAGCAATTCTGGTCACCAAAGATTAGGCAGGGAATGAATCTTCCCAGCTGTCACCTTGTACTTCTTGGAGGCAGTTGCCTGAATCTTTTGTTTAGTTGTTGGTTTCTCCACTGTTTGTATTCAGACGGCCCATCAGGTGATGTTAATTTTGCATCCCCCTAGAAAAACTTTTCCAAGGTTATCCCTTGCATCCTGGATACAAGCTCCATGAACCCAGCTCCCACTAGCAACAAACTTCAAGGAATAACCAAAAGGTCTGTAAGTGTATCGGGATCCATAATACAGAGAAAAACAACACATTACTTGCAGATGAAGACTGCTGCAGGTCCAGCCAAGCTGAAGAAGAACGAAGTACTGCCATGTCTCAGGAGAACAGCATCTGTCAGAAATTTCACTGATGTTCTGGCACTGTACTCTGAAAACAAATCCTCTCCTTCAGCTGCTGGCAGGAGGAGGAACAAACTAAGCCCCAAGTAATTCCATTTATTTCACTATAACTCACACTTTCAGACACTATCCCAAGCCCCTGGGTAGCAGGAAAACAGGCAGCCGGTGTAATGAGGCTCTACGCGAGGGAAGACGAGCATCACACAGAAAAGTTGGAACTGAAGTCCTCACGAAAGTAAATAAACCACTGCAGTATTTTCAAATTCTGTAACAACATCTCTTTGAGCAAGTGATGTTGCCAGATTTCAGTTACGTCCTCAGTGAAATACAAGCCATTAGTAAAACAGACTGGTAATTCACCACCTATAGCCTCTTCTCTCTCTGTACGCTTTTACACAAACCAAGGACAGCTGTAGAGACGGAGCGTTAGGTGAACGAACAAAAAACCCCAGGGCTTTGCCCCGGGAAGCTTGACCCCAGGTGGGTGTTGCATGCTCTGGTAGAGCTCTGCAGGAGGAATGACTCAGTGGGGCTGCCAGCATCTAAATACTCCTTTATGGGAGCCTATTTCACTATGAACTCAACATCTATCTCATCATTTTAAATTTGAAATGCTCTGCTCTTCATGTTGTATTCAGCACCCCGTATCTCCACCCAACCCAACAGAATGGGGTCAAGCTTTACGTGTCTTTCTCCACGGGAGTTGTAAAACACATGGCATCAGCTCTGGGAAAAGCCTGTGAACCCGCAGCCCTGGTACGCACGAGGGATAGAGAAACATCAGGATCAAACATCCACTTTCACGAATTCTTTGTAGATTTTCTTTGCTGGAAAAGTGTTTTAGCTGACGGTCCACTGTATCTTTCACATGTATCTATATTCAGTCAGCTCCATATATTCCTGGCAATTGAACTTTCTTTTTATATATATCTCACTCTTAATTTCTAAAGCTAATTATTGTAATATGACTTAGCTTCACTCTTCTAAGCTCCTCATAAATTCACAGTGAAACAGGGTCCTTTCTGTGAAATTCAATAGAATTATCTTCCTCAAGCCCATGGCAAGAAGCCTGTGGCTTTCTTTTTGAAGGAGGAGATCCTGAGATTAGAAACAAATAACCCTCCCAAAAATCAGTAAAAGGCCCCTTTTACTTTAGATACTGAAAATTAGCTTTTGTCGAGCCAACATGACAAGTTATTTAGATATAACGGAACCAGTTTCTGTGTTTCAGTGTTTATATTCTTAGAGTTCTCCCAGGAGAAAGCTATCCCACTCAACAGATCTATTTTTTCCCCTCAGCTTCCTGGTATACAGTAAGTTAGTTTTTAGTGCTTCTGGCCACTTGGTCCTTATGTGACCCATGGAATAGGAGAAAAAAAGAAAGAATTATAGTTTGCTTATAGCTTGAGTTCTCATTAACTTGCTTGTTGACTTTACCAAACTTAACAGCCCCTCCAAACAAATCTTTAGCTTATTTTGATTGTTGAAAACAAAGTATGCTTCAGGGTTAGGAAGAACTAGCGATTACAGCATGGCTGGTTCAGAGACAGGATGAGCCCTTCAGTATCATGATGATGACAGCCAGCTTGTGAGCACCACCGCTGAGAGCAAGTTTCCAGCAGAGCCTCCTTGAGTTACAGGAGGCAACCAAACCGAGCTCCTCTCTCCCTTTCCAAAAATCTCCCCTATGCCAGGGCTGGCAACCACTGGAGTCTTCTGTGAGCTGACTCTGTCCGCTAACCTGGGCAAAAATCAACCCAGTAAAGCAGGCAAATCGCTTTCTGGGGAAGGAAAAGCAGGGAAAGGGAGAGGGGACCAAAACCTCTCTTTCAGCTGTTTGTTAGACCCACTCAAGTATGATGCATAACTTCAATCTTAACACAGGTGGCAAATTTTTCCAGGATAATATTGGCAAAATCATGGCACTAACCTACCCCATAAGGAGTAGGATATTGTTGTCCCTGTAACTCCAACATGAGTCTGGAATCACAGAAGGCTTTGCCACACAGGGAAGGAAAATTATACACCGCCCGGTGCCACCAGCAATGTCTACACACAATTCTGAGTTGGTTCTGCTCTCACGCCTGCGGCCATGGCCTTGAGGTCTGTATGCAATGAATTTTCCCATGTTTTAGGAAATTGTCTTTCAGGTTTCAGAATAAGACTATTAAGAATTGCTTCCTGAATAAATTAAAGGCCAGGGAAGATAGGACAATATTGCATTGTTTTGTATTTCTACTCTCAAAGTAGTAGTATGAGAGAGTTCCTTACCAGTGTTCATTTGAAACACACTCCTAGAAGTAGGGATCCGTCTGTGTTTCAGTGAGTAGCACTTTTACACAGCAGATTCCCATGTCAGAAGCTGTTCTCCTGAAGCTAAAGCAGTACAAAGGAAATAGGCACTGATAAGCGCTAAGCAAATAATTAAAAATTAGTTTCTTCTAAGGTAAATAGCATTGACATTGCAGTGGGAATTAGCTATACCTGTTGCTTAATCATCTTGGAATCAAAGCAATAAAAAAACCTTATAAAAATTATTTGACAAGTACATGTAGGCAGCGCGACAGTGTTGAAGATCACCATGGTACCTGACTGCAACACTGTCACAATGACAGTGACAGCAAGCCAGAAATCTGGAGGTGTTTCAAATGGGACAAGCTCAAAGGCTCCCTTTTAGATTCTGATTTCCTTGGGTGGAAAAAGAAAGGGGAGGCAAGTGCACAAAGAAAAGATATTCTTGGTATTACTTACTGCAAAAGAAGAGACCTTGCAACCTGGGGCGGGGGGAAAGATAGTTATTTTCTTTAACACTCAGAAAACCTAGCGATGATGATTGTGTTCAGAGTCCTTGGGGATGAAACAACTCCAGGGCGATGGAGTTCGGTAGTTTAGAAACAGTATGTACTCCCTCCCCTTAAAACATTCCCTTAATCTAGGAATTATTAGAAATTAAATGCTAGAGAAGTAAAATCTTTGAAGACACACAAATATAGTACGCAACAGCATCTTTGTAAGGTTAGGACTGGGACTCATCGTTCATCAGCATGCCATATGGGACTACCCCATCTCTCTCCCACATCCAGAAAGTGAAGAATTTCTGTTTCCCTGCACTCCTGGGAGGAGGGGGACAAACAAAATGAGCTGTGGACAGAGAAGAGCTGCTACGGCAAATATTTAATGCAAATAGTGATTTTGATAATGAACTAGCAAAGGATAAGCTCTGCATTCCCCCCATCTCCATCCCTAACATGGAAACAACTGTCTGCATCCCACTCCTGTGCCGGGACACAGAAGAATTATTACACCCGTGTGTAACGTTTTTAATATGATAGAAATAAAAAACAAATCAAGGGGATCATAGATAGCAATGGTACTAACATGAGTAAAGCAGACCTCTGCATTTATTTCTAGTGACTACTGATTTTCCATCGAAATAACCAGACTTCCAGCCTTGCAGGAACCTCAGAAGAAACATTCCCTGGGTACCTCCGGGGCCTCTTCCACCCTGGAAGTTTCCCTCGGTGTCAGTGATTGACACTGCTCCTGGCACACCTACATACAGCAAGTTGGCAGCGGTGCAGCCTTGTGAGTTTGAACACCAGTCTCCCAAAAAGATAAAAGTCCTCGGGCACGTAGGTTTGTGAGGGGGCGAGTTACAAGAGCACCCGACACATTGCAATGACTCAAATCCGAGTGAAAATTTCAGAGGTAAGAAGGAAGAGGAGACAAAGTGGAGAGGAGGAAAAGCCAGAATAGCTTGTTATACCCTGATGTTTATGCAAATGGGAGGCTGCATATGAAACCAAATATATTCAGAATTTATCAGAGGCACGGAGGTATGCTATTAGCTTTGTGAAGCCTGACTTTTTCTGCCCATGAACACAGCGCAGCACTGACTGTGCATGAAGGCAACTTCTCTCATGATGTGACACACCCTAATCGTAAGACATATTTTTTCTGTTCAGGATTTTAGGCTTTCACTTTAATACCCCAAAATATCCTGAAAGGACATTAAAAAGTCCTCCTGCTTATCCAGAAATACAGATTGTATACGTAAAGCACTTTGCTTTCATCCAAAAAAGCCACATCTTTTCCTCAACATCTGACTCATTGCTTTCCACCTGGTTTGTCTCTAATTAGTACCAGCCGAGTCTAAAGTCTAAACACAAGCCTGAGAGATAAAGATGTGTTTGTGCAGAGAAAGTATTGACAAAACGCATCTTCGTAATTTCAAGCATTAGAGATTTGAACGTGTTTGTTTTCAGCACAAAAAGTCATGTTCCATCCATTTGGGTGACCCAACCCTTGCCTCTGTCAAAAATATCATCGAGTATCAACAGAACGTTGGGCTTTGCATTAACAATGCTTGTAGTGTGAAGTATGCTTACCACTGGGGAAAGGAAAAAGAAAAAAATAAATATCTATTTCCGTATGAAACATACAGAGCTACTCTTCTCTAAATAAATGGACCCGTTTGTTCATGTATGTCAATCTTCAGTCCTCAGAATTTATTTTCAAGTAAGTCCAACTCAAAAATAAAGGTCTAAAGAGGAAGGCTTTTGTGCAGGCTACAAACAGATGACAGATGAAGTAAAAGGGGTGGGGGGAGAGATGATGACCCTTTGGTTTGCTGAATATTGAGACATCTGAAGACTTCATCCAACGCACGCACAGTAGATTCTTTCAGTAAATCTATTAAGCTCCCTGATGGCATCCTGTTTGAAGCCAAGATTGCCGCATGATCCACTAGTCCAACGGGGAAAAAAAATCAGAAAGAACCAGTGTCCTCATGCGCCTTAGAGCCACGTGTCACAGCATTAGCGTGCAGTATCGTGTGTACGGTCTGACGTACAATTTTAATTGAGAGCGGTTTGCATACCTTGCGGCAACCACAGCTCACCTAAATGCAAATATGCTTACTTTTAAGCTGCCCTCTGCCCAATTCCAGCACTATTGCTAACCAAGTCTCCAGGGTAATAAGCCTGGGTTGTGTTCGCATGTATCCGAACTAGCAAAGCTGATTCTCAGTCTAATCAGCATCATGAACAAAATTATACAGCTCAGCTACATAAAATTACCACATAAAGCTCATTATTTAGAATACATTAGAAGAACATGCAGGTGCCAAGTAGTTCCTGTATGTTCCATCCTTGTTTTTAAAGCTCTGCTTTGATATTGCAGTTCACTAAATCCACAGAAGAACTACAGATAAGGAGTTTCATGCACAGTTTCTAGTGAAGATTTCATACACCGCTTTAAAAAAAAAACACCACCAAAAACCAAAAGACCTGACAACCCCAAGAACATAACTGAATCTATTCACAGCTTCCTAGAAAAGTAAGCTTTGCCACAGAGTAAGAAGAATATGCTGTTTCCATAACACAACACTGGTTTCAGTACAATAATGTACAGAGACAGAATGTGGAGACACCTTGCAAACCTGAACCTTCCCCAGGAGAGCCTCTGTACTTTCACATGGTCATGGGCAGCGCTGACCTGGGACGGTTCACGGCTCTCTGCTGTGCTGCACAACTCAGATAAAGACAAAAAACCCTCAGTAGCTCTGCTGAAACAAAACAAAGAATCAAGTCTGAGAGTGCGGAGGAAGCCAAGGGGATGCAACGCGGGAGGAAAGAGGCAGAGCAGCACCCTGGGGTGCAGGGGCAGAAGGGAAAAGAGAAGCAGCAGAAGAAATGAAGGCAGAACTGGCAGAGAAAGGCAAATGAGAAATAGGAAGGCTCACAGGCAGTGAGGAGTACACTACCGCTGCTGAGAGGTGAAACCTGCATCTCAGGATCTGCTGGAGTCCCAGCCCTCCCTGGGGCTCTGGTTTGGGTACCTCTGCTAGAGCCTCCTACTCCCAGCTGACCCATCTCGAGGAGCCCCCTGTTTAGCAGTTAACTCTGGGAACAGTCCCCTGTCTAGCAGCAAACCCATCATAACTAATGCCTGGGCAATCTTCAAGCGATGGCTTATCATTTAGAAAAGCAGCAGAGCATCTCAAAAAGCAAATCCTGCATGTCAGCTTGCCACACAGTGAACGACCTTCTACAGATGTTCCAAAGAAAACGACCTTTCTCCCCGGTCAAAGATGAGACACGCTTCCTTGGACAAACACAACCCAGCGCTAATTGTTGTAGAGTGCGCGTCCTGCCCAGCTTTCCAGCTTGCAAAATACTTACTTTAGCCAAGAAAAGAAAGGCAGCACCTGCCCAGGGTGTATTGCAGTCGCTGCTGGGCAGGTTCTGGTTTCCAAAAGCACAGGTGCATTATACCCATCCTACTACACCGGTATAAATTAGGTTTTTCTGCGTGATTGCCTACTCCCTTAGCTAAGCCTGAGATTCACCTTATTGACTAGAGTGCATACAATACAATTGTATGATTACATTTCACTATGTATAAATGCTACTGCTTCACACTTCAAAATTTAGAAAAAGGAAGATGTTAAGAAAAGGACGAGGCTGGATAATACACACACTTGCACAGAGCACAAGTCTCTGGGCAAACTGCTTCAGATCAAAGGCAATATTTGACTGAGGTTCTAACAACGGGGAAAGGAAAGAGAAGCACTAAAAACTATTTCCCAGATTTTGCATGGTATTAATATTCTGCTCCAATATACCTCCATCTCAGATTTTCCTTGGCTGGAAGAATCCCACTAATATTTTCCCCAGCAGCTTATGAATATCATGAGTGTTCTGCCTTTATTTGCATGCAGCCATTAAGTAAACTTATTTGCCCACAGGTAAATGTTCTTGTGTGCATACAGGAGGTCCAAGCCAGGACTTTCTGCATTTGTAATCTTATGAAACTCTTTCCAACCCCGTTCTTGAAAACTGTATTAAAGAACACAAGCACTACAACGCAAAATTATCAAAATACAGAAAATGTCAGAATTACAGTTGCCAGGCAGCCTTAAATAACCTTCTGCCCTTGTGCACATGCGCTGTAACACAGGCTGCCCCGTCAAGACCCACTACCATTCCTTCTCCAGCTGACCTCTGTTGCAGGCAGTGCCCAGGCAATGAATGGGGGCTGTGTAGCGCAGCGGGCTGTGGTCTGCCCCGGCTCACTCACGTTGCAGAAGCTGGAAGGTGCAGAGCAAAGCAGATGGGGAACTGCAGGAAAAGAAAGAAGGATCCTACAGTTAAACCAGCTGAATGATAGCCTGGAGAACTGGGTTGTGCCTTTAGACGAAAGCCCGTGAAACAGCGGGCAAGTCATGCCGACAACATTTTTCCAGGTGGTCACTCACTGTGTGTTCCCTGGGCTCAGCCTCAGGCACCTGGGGTCTGGTTTGCAGAAGGACTGATGTCCGTCACGGCTGCGGGTGCGCAATCAGGAACGTACGCCAGCTATACTGCCAAGGTGCACCACTCTGGGCACTGGGGTGGAGGGTTTTTCAAGCTGGCCACCAGAATTAATAGAAATCCTTGCGTTTATGTTCTCTGCCCTCAGATTGTATCCTTGAAATGGGAATTATAATACCATCATAACTGATCATAACTATTTATTTATGAGATTTTTATGGCAGTAAGAGGGTTTGCATAGGAGCCTCCAAAATAATAAATACTATTAAAATAAACCATGAAGAAATTCATAATTTTGTATTCGATGCACACTGAATCTTCAATAGAAAGAGAGAATGAATGAAGAAGACAAACTACTTAGCAGCACCCTTTCAACAAGCCCCTTATTATTCTGGGCAGTGAATGAAACAGAGACAGTGTGGGAAAGAAAACAAACACACAGTCAGAGCCAAGCAAAGGGCATAAAAGAAAGGAGGGAGCAGCAGAGCCGCGCTCAAGCAGGGAACGGTGCCAAACGGGGAAGGCAGTGAGACAATGACGACAAAGGGAGAGCCCTGGTGACAACTCCCTGCCCAAAGGAGAAAGCCCTGTCCTCCAAGCAGAGGGAGGGTTGTCGGTCACTGCTGTCACTTCTTAGGATGGGAGACCACGAGCCAGGCTGACCCAGAGCACAGCCAGCATTCGAAGTCATCTGCAAGCTCCTGGCCCACAGCAAATTTCTCACCCCCCGATTTGCAGGTAAAAGCGCTCGCTATACTCATCCCTCTGGCCTAGCACTCTGCTTGCTGCCCTGAGAGAAAGGTATGAGTTGAAATCTCTCCTGGGAGCCAGAACAGCTTGTGGAGAGCTCTACATGTTGTCATGCAAAGAATCGCACAAGAAGCAGCAGAAGGAAAAAGTGTCGCAGGTTTGGAGCACAGCATCACGCCTCTGACAACCCCTTCCAAAAATCCTCTTCCAAAAAGCAATGACTGAGAAAAACGATGTCCAAAGTTCTCTGAAATAAAGCACTGCCTGTACAGAGCAAAAGTCGATGGTTTAGGGTAAATACAAAGATTCACTAAAGGCAGTTTTCTTACTGGGTATCTTCTGCAGGAGGATCATGGCAAGCCAACATCCCCCAGACAACCCCAAGGCCCCTGGGATGTGGCAGCACCATCCAACCCCACAAGTCCCTTAAGCTCAGCTCTCCTCCAGCAGCTCTGGGGAACACTCTCCTTCAGAGGCGAGCAAGTCTTTCTGATTTCCAAGCTCTGCACCTAGAAAAACAAGCCTCTCTCTTCTTTTCTTCACCCTCTGCCCAGAGAGAAGCTTCAAGCCCTTGAAACCGATCCATTTGTCCACTGCCTTTCAAATCCTTTCTCTCAGCTGGGATATCATCTTTCTTCTGTTTATTCTGCCCTAGCATCCACTCAGCTTGGCTCTGTGTTTGCAGAGGAAAGTGTTATGACCCAAAGGGGCTCGGTCACACATCGTATCCAGACCATGATGATATTTCAGTACTCTTGGATCGCTGCTTATCAGCGCCGTTAAGGGTCATGCATAGCATTTGGCAGGTTTAAACCTGTAAGTATCTCTGCTCTGCAAACTTCACAGTCGTTTAATATGACTTTAAAAAAAGAAACACACATTTAAAGAGGGTTTCTTTATCCTTTCATTTACATCTTGCATGAATTTTACCCCGAGAGTTTCGATTTAATGCAAATGCAAGTCTCTGTCACCCAGCAGCCCACACATCTTTGGCTGAAAGAGTTTAATGACATTCACTTGACTACTCTTCCCCCGCTATAAGTGGAAGAGCTGCCCTTCTCTCCTGTTTTTGCTTCCTAGAAAATGAAGGCTGAAACAGTTTGCCTCATCTGCCCTGAGCTGAACTAAGCAGTAAGGTTTTATCCACATCATTCATCTGAGCAGAGCGGTTGCTACGCTATCATTAATCAGTATGAAGTTCAGACAAAGGGTGGGATCTACCTCACCAAACTTCAGGCCCCTAGAGCTGTGCTACTAATACTTACTTTCCTTCGGAGTCCATGGAAACAGATTCTTTGAAGGAACAGAGCACGGCGGACACCTAAACTGAACCAGATTTACCGCTCCCTCAAACAGCCTGGGTTTCTCCACGTGCTCTCCAGTGAGCTCCAGGTGACCGGCTGGATGCAGACCTGGCTCATTGCTCAAACTCCAATGGTGGTGACCCAAACACCACAGGACAGCAATGGCAATGAAAAAACCCCATGTTTTACTACACATAGAAGTTGACTGGATTCAATCAGTATCTTCCCTCTTCTAGTGGAAAGGGTCAGCAAGAACAGAAACAATACGGGAAGATGCTGTAGCCAACGCCTGCACCTTCAGCAAGAGCGAGCACGTGAATCAACAGCTCCTTTTCACGTCCTCATGGCAGTAGGTATCACAAAAGCCAATTCTGTCAAGCGTTGTGTTTGTTCTTATTGTATAATCAAGATATTTGTAGGCAGGAACAGGTTCCAGTCTAATTAAGTTTGATCAGATGAGCTTTTTCCCAGACAGCCACACTTGATCCATCTCTGAGCATCACAGTGATATTTACTGGGAAACGCAAGTGTTCCATTTCCATAAAAGCAGGCAGTTTAAACTTAGCTGCAGGTAACTCAAAATGACTGCTTGGAGCAGAAATGTAATTTTCTGAAAGGGGTTATTGGTTCTGAACATGATGCACTGCACTCATGATCTGTCACGCCTCATTACTTCAGACCAAGTAAGTCGGGCCAGTGTAACTGGATACGTTAGACACTCTCTTCAATGCCAAGTTCTTTTAAGATGCTGCCTTGCAGGCTTTTAAAAAAAAAAGCCATTATCAAACTCATTTTCTCAAGTCCTGTGGCATATTTACAGGTTAAATGGAACGAAATTTTTTTAATAGTTCTTAAAGCACAGCTCCACTTTTGAGAGTGATTCAACAGAAATGGAATCAATTGACTGAAAAGTTTATTGCCTGTAAGCATTCAAATATCACTGCAGAGGTTTAAAGAAACAGGTATTATAGCAGCTTTGCATCTTCAGCCAAGGTTCAGAAGCTGTCAGAGAATTTATTCTAATTGCAGTAGTAATTTGCGAGTATCTCATTTGGTTAGGCCACTGCAAACCAAATATAGGGTAAGTGTGTCCCTGATTTGCATTGGTGGAGCTTAGCCATATTTGAACACAAGGAAACGGTTCTTTCCATCTTGTATCTACCTATCTAACTCCACCTAATAGAGTTTGGGAACTCAAACGACAACACCATAATCTTCACTAGGTCTCCACTGGCGCAGTTTATTACAATTAAATCATCAGGAATGTGACGATGCATACAAGGAGGACTAAAATTCAGCACGGAGGTCTTTTGGTTGTGCAGGGTCAGGGTAAAAAGTACTAGAAGCTTACTTTTGTCCTTAAAACAAGAGGCTTTATACCCTCCTTGCAACTTCGAGAAAGAAAAAAAACCTGAAAAAGTGACATCATCTGTACGGTTACTTTCAAAAGTGAGGCTATATTTCAAGCATTTATTAACCAAATTAAGCATATGCAATTTAAATTATGCTTTCCTTGTCTTATTAACATATTAATGAATATACATCAGTGAGTTGAACTAAAAATATATCAAAGATTTGCATGTCTGATTATCTTTGTGGAGTTTTGCAACTGACAATTTGAAAGGAGGACAGAAAAAAACCAAACCCTTGTGTCAAGGTCTATGCAAAATTACAGCTTAGAGAGGTTCCTTAATCAAGGGGTTGTTTTGTATCTTTTATAAGTGAAAATTAGAATCTCTTTCTAAACGAAGAGGACTTGCTCTTGGAATTATGTTCAAAGTAGTCATTTCCTCAACTTTTAAAGCAGTAAATAGGACAATGACGTCTTAACTAAAAGCACTGCCAGTGATCTCTTCCCAACCATCTCCTTTCAGAGAAATGCAAGAAAACTTACGGTTCTACACGCTGCCTCCATAAGTATTTTTGAAACAAGCAAAAAGAAAAAAAAAATGGAACAGAGGCACACAAGGAAACAGGGAAAGCTATTTTGACAATGAAATTGTTGACAGCAATCAACTTCTTGTAACCACTGAATGAAAACATAACCAACAAACCAGTTCATTTGTTAAAGCTGTGACTAAGTCAGGACTTGCTGTTCAGCTCTACTCCTTGCTGTTCCTGTACTTCTAGCATCACTCCAGGCAACTCAGCCAACTCTGTGGTTCAGCTTGCTGTATTTCCCACCTAACACTGGAGAAAATAACTGGACAAGTAATAAGACAAGTATTTCAATCATGTCGCTCATTAATGACCGTCATGAATGTGCATAGCTGAGAAATTTTCTAGAAACAAGGAATACTAATGCTGCTAAAATACCAAGATTCCTCTGTTCTTGCAATCTTAGGTTCCCACCTCCAGATACCATTTTAGATCGTTTCCAAATCAGATACCTTTTCCACAGTTCTCCAGATCAAGTCTACAATACCAAACTCCTCCAACAGGCATGTCTCTCATTTTCTATTCCTCCTCCATTCTTTGGAGAAAAGCTGGCACTTCAGAGAGGTTATCCTTAGTGCTCAAGGAAAGCTGCTTTACTTCTCAAGTTCAAGAGGCCACGAGCTAGGATTTAAAACAGGTGATTCTTCGAATATGAATATTTAAATAAGTATTTTTTTCATGGAGAGGCAGAGTTCTCAATTTCTTTTGCCCAATTTTGCCCTCACCCTGTCCCTTCAACAAGTTGATCTAGACTAAAATTAATCTGGGGAAAAAAATTTAAAGGGTGGGGAGGGAACAAAAAAAATTTAATTGGACTCACTCAGCCACTTTCAACTCCACTACTGGGGTAGCATGATGGTGAGAACAAGTAGCAAAGGCCAGGAATTCTTTAAGTCCATATTGCTGCAAGAAAAAGACCTGCAACCCGAAACTACCATCTAAGACCCACACGTGATTTTCCATGGCAGTTTTATTTACTGCCTTCCTTTCAGTCTACGTTTTTAACAAGATGAAGAAAAGGCCAGTGTACTAAGGTGCACCTGTAAGACAAATCCATTTAATGTGGAGGTAAGTGAACCTGCAAATGGAGATGAAATGTTTCAGCTTCTTGGGTGCAAACTCCCACCAGTCATCTGCTGAAAATCTAATCTATACCATGTGGAAGTTGGTATCTGCAAAAAGAGCCTTCTTTCCTATAGTCTTAATTTACTCCCTTGGGAAGGGGCATAAGCCTCTCCCAAAAGTTCTTTGCTGGCATCTAGAAGTCCCTAGGTACCGCTGCTAGCTGTATAAAGTGACAGCAGCAAGAGCATCTGGCAGGAATGAGAGTTTGCATTCATACAAACACCGTGCCAGTATTCCACGCATTCCACATGTTGATTAACTACATTTCTGTACAGGGAGCTCATAATACCTCAGCGTTAACGCGCAGTTACTGATTGCCAAGGACAGTTTTGTACACCAGCAAATTCCAGCAGCTACCAGTGAAATCCCTCAGTCAGAGATTTTGTAAATGGAATGGTAAGAAAAGGAAGTAAAAAAAAAAAAAGTGATGTTTACCTTTTTCTCATTTTTAACTAGGACGAGACACAGGAGCAGAAGCACTAGAAGGACAGAAAGCCAAAGCTTGCTAGAAATTAGAAGACAAGTATCTCCTTGATAAAAAGATTACACTGAGAACTGCCTATGAATTGCATTCTCCTGTTGCCCATGCCTTCTGCTGCCTAATGTATTAATAGAACTGTTCACCACGTGGGAATTTAACTTGTGAAGAAAGGTGATAAAACAAAGCTGCTGGCAGATAACATACAAGCTGCTCTAAAGAAATAACACAGGTTCACTCTTCCCTCGAAAAAACTAATACATGCAAAGAAAGACAGCAAGTTTAATGGTACAGTTTGCAGCGATTTTGCTTTGCTGCTGTCGACTGTGTTGGGTTTTTTGTCAGATCGATTCTTGCAGAGCCAAAACTGGAGTCGAGCTTTTATGAAGAGTATAAATACATATATATATATACACACATATGTAAAGACAGAATAAAGAGAATCCAAAGGACTAAGCAGCAGAGAAGGGTGTAAATGACAAGCATTTCTCCCCAATTGCATGCCAATTTTATATCTTCTGATAAGTTCTCCTAAAGCAGCTCTTCCTAATTAAAATAAATTAAGCAAGAACTTGCTCTTATTTACACCCCTGAACGCTAATATTCAGGGATCTCAAGAGAGATCATGACAAGTCTGGAAGGATCTCCAATGTGTTTTTCAGTGGCAACGTGGCACAGCATCAAGAGTGGGAAGGCTGGCCAACTGGCAAAACAACAATTTTAAATGTACTTGGCCACGCTAGGCCTGTAAAAACAAGATGCTTTGTCAGACAATGCAGCGGGCACTTATGTTTATAACAACTCCTTTTTTCCTGAGTTTTCCAAGAACATATTACTTGCTAATGCTGATATCAAAGTCCTCTGAAGAACACAGATAGCCAGCAACACTGGAGCTAAGATGCAAAGACGCTAGTTGCTTTGATTTGCTGTATACAGGCTCTCCAGGAAAGAAATTCCCCCTTTTTAAAATGTTTTTTGAGAATCACACAAAACTTTTGACTTTTATTACAACAAAGCTACCAGAGATTACAATTTTTGGTACTTCAACCATGCTCCTCTTCCTTGAAGGCCTCCCAGAGTAAATGTATTTCACAAAATAATTTATCCCAAGAGAAATAAATCCAGAAAAAAATCCATTCAGAAAACAGAATACATTCACTTTCATACCCAAACTACATGCTGCTGGTTTTACGAAAGGTGCGCAGTGCCAAAAGAAATCACCAACTCCTATATTTACCTCAGGATGCCTCACCCCAGCAAACGCTCTTCTCTGGGTCCTCAACAGTTGGCAACGCGGCAGCAAATAGATCCAATCTTTGCATTGCAAAGTTGCTTTTTAATAAGCCAGGAATCGATCACGTTGGCCAAGCATGGTCTCCTCTGCCTCCTGCCCCAGGCTTAGGACTAGTAAAATGAGAAATGGTATTTTTTAATCCACCTTTTCCATCTCAGTTTGATCACGCCTTCTGCAAACCTCCAAACACCTTCCGCTTCATACATTAAAGCTCCATCTTTCCAAGCCTTGCACTATGTTTTGCCTCAATTAAAGCCTGGTTTTACTGCAGCAAGGCTGAATCTCTAGCTGGTTGGAAGATGTGGGAAATGCAGAGCTGTTCCTCTACCTTCTGGCCATGACCCTGGCCAGGCCATGTGCTCTGATGAGGGTAGAAGCTCTGACTGCGCTTGTTTAAGAGCAAGGTCACACAGCCAAACAGTGCCAGTCTGCACGTGGCATTTTGTGCAAATGCAATGCTTTACTCTGCATATTTGCAGTCAGTCTCTATACAACTCCAAGTCCACTGTGGGGGGGGACTGCACATACAGTGGAGTTGTCTGTGATTATTTACATGACAGCAGTAGTGCAAGTGTCACGTTGAAACTGCTCTGCCAACCTGCCTCAAACCAAGCAATTCCTTTGGTGATGGGGGGTATGCAATTTGGGGTCTCCGAATTACACAGTTAATGCAAAGTGATGAGGAAGCACAAGAAACTCATAACCATCCTCTAAGCTCGTTACAGACACAGGAACTTTCTTATTAGAGAACACAGCCAGAGCTGCAGAGGAGCTGAAGCTCATCAGCCACCTTCGCATCCAGCCTCTGCAATGTCTTCTCTTTAAACGCCGTCAGCTTTTTTCTTGTCCCCCCCAACACAACATTCAGCATCATAGTTCCCAAACAACCGCTTTCCCTCTGCTGAAACCAAACTCCCCATTCCTGACCCAGAAGTTCACGCATTCAGACTGAACTAAAGCACAAAGTACAAAAGCAACAGAAACACGTTCTGAGCTCAGTCTTCCACGTGAGGTTCAGTGAATAGAGAAGGAACTGAAATGCACACAGCAACTGGATTAAACAAGGAGCATGAAACCATCCATTTCACCTGAAAGTCTGAGGGCTAAATGCTCACGGCTGCTGAATGAAGTGCATTTGAAGTGATGAAGTTCATTCACGGCAGTGATGAAGTGCATTTGCTGGAGATAATTTTCAACAGACAGCTCTGCTGAACCAGCTGCCCCTGTCCCAGCTTCCTCGTAGTCTGTACCCCAAGGCTGCGAGACATGGCTCCGGAGGGTGTTTCATCAAAGCTACGCAGCATTTTATTGCTGCATGAGGATGCCAGAGTGATGTTAGACTGCAAAATACTGTTGATCGCATGAGACACCTAACAGATGGCAAGTCCCTTGTCATAATCTCCAAGACCTCAATGTATTTTCTAAGAAAGTAAAAAATTTCAAGAGTCCAGGACTGAATCTAAATTTAGACAGACGAAAGCCAGTAAATATGCATTGTTACAATAACATCTATCTTCATACAGCTCACTTTCAATTAATCCAGAATTCTCCCCATAGTACCTTGAGCTCAGCTACAATCAAAAATATTTGTCTCTTACTTAAATTATTCTGTTTAACTACTTCAGCAAATTCAGTTCCAGAGTAAAAACAGTCGACAAAGAATATATATGTGTGCATGCACCTGCATACTCATACGTTTATATACACAGCACAAATAAACAAGGATGGAAACTGTTAGTACCACTAATCCTTGCTTTGTACAGGATGAACAGATGGACTCATGAAAAAATATTGTCGAACATATACAGTGGAAAGGTGACAATTCAAGTCGGACAGTTATTTAATATCTCAATTTAATGCTCCTCTTCTCTCTGCAATATATTACACTTAAAAATCCCAACAGCCACAAATAACAAAATTCTCTTCATGTTCCCCAAGCTGGCTTTCAGTAGAAGGTGACAAAAATCAAACTGTCAAAGCAAAGGACTACAGAGAGTGCCCTGCAGAGGATTAAAGAAATAACTGAGTTAAGTCAGTCAACTGTGTTCCAGTTTTCTCTGTGCCGAGTGACCCGTTGCCCTCTCTGGTTTTTATTTGCTTTTGCACTGTACTGCCTTACGTAACTGTTCCCTCCAGCTCATAAATTTCCAAGGTGAACAAAAGCTCAAATGATTACATTTGGCTTGGCCACAAAGGTGATTTTTTTCCACTAACTTCTACTTACTGGGTTTTATATTTTTAATCACATAAAATTATTAAGCCCATTGCAGTCAAGTTGATCGATTCGACTTCTAAATGCCCATGTTTTCCCATTTTTGACCGGAACTACAAAGATTAAAATGGATTAAGGCTGGAAAGGAAAAACGGTGTGGTGGTTGTTTTTCCTTCCCCACTGCAAGCCAGGCTGCCCTTATTTTGGTTCAGGTACCTAGAACTGCTTTTCATCTCCCTAAGCATCTCTTTGCCCACACCAATATACTACCAAAGGCGGTCTGCCTTTTCAGGACAGATCCTACATAAACCGGACTGCAAGTCCGTTATCTGAAGTTATTTTCAGCGATAGCTCTGAAGCAGCCTGACCTGGAGTCACATAAAGGCAAAAGCAAGCACAGCCATAATCCTTCCTCCCTATAGCATGCATTTACTCATGACGTTTCCTTGATCTGACCTTTCTTCAGCGGTGAAAGCTATTGCTGGAGATAACTGCAGCCTAGGGAAACCAAGAGACCCGTGCTTACAAAAATGTGCAAAACACCAACAGATCCTCAGTGGCATTCAGTCTGTAATCCTAGCAAGGTAATGAGATTTAGAGAAGCTAAATCCTAAGATTTTTCATTATGCTGTGAAAGTATGTTCAATTTTCATATTTGTTAATGGGAATGATTTCCGCTTATCGTTTGTTTATAACACAGTAGATACAAATTTCAACCTAAATTTGTATAGAATATACATTATTAACAAGTCAAACTATTTTGATCTCCCAAAAGCTTACTTTGAGACTTACCTCACTCCTTCCCAGACCATTACAAGAATTAAATCTTCATAGTCATACAAACTAAAATTTCATGAAATTTCAGACTCCAGGCCTTCAAAATCCTGGTAGCATTTTACCTCCTACATTATAGCACATGACAATTGTCTATGATCATTATTAATTCTTTCCGCATCTGAATTAACAGAATTATTACCTGAATTATTATTTTTATCTGAATCACCAGTGGCTGGGCCCAGCCGTTAGCAGAGAGCAGATCTGATATACCTAAGGTAAACTGCGAGCTGACAGCTCTTACTTTTTCAGTATCAGGTAAGTTCCTGCACTGGCAAAGGATCACTTCGTCTAGTAAGTCCTTCCATCAGAAAGTATTTCTCCCACTGCTGAGAGTTTAAAGTGACAATCAAAACATTGTCAGAACTAGCAAATATTAGATTTTCAATTTATCAAAAGTCTATTACTAATGCTTGCCTGTTCTTTAAAGAAAGATGTTTGCTTTATATGAAGATGCATATCCCTGGTGATTTCAGACTTCAGAAAAATGATATGGAATAAGAAGCTGCTCTTTGCCCTTAAATTTGAAAGAAATGATCCTAATTTCTTAACTTACATTGTGGCTGTTAGTATTTGCTATATAGTATAGGATAGGTAAATACTACTAAGTTTTATGACACCTCTGTCAGGTAGATATTTTAAAAAAGGAAAGAGAAGAGGCATACAATGTTTTGGGAAAAAACCCTCTAAACCATAATCCTGATGCGATTTCCTCATGTCTTTCTGGGAAGAATCCTGCAGTGGAATCCCAGACTCCATGTTAAATTAGGGCAGAAAATACTCTTTCCTCATAAAACATGCTTAACCTCCCACAAAACTCCAATAAAAGTGCTATTACATGGATTACCAGTATCTTAAATACTGAAAAGAAATGCATGTGAAAATACCCACTCTGTAAGTTCATGCATAAAAGCCAAGAGCAAATACTCAGCCTAATCTATAACAACTGATTAATCTCAAATATTAAACAGCAAAATATACAACACTGTAAGAAAGTAAAACTTATTGGCAAATCAGCCCACAATACTAGTGGGAAGAACACAGCCCCAAGGGAGGGGCACATCTCTTAAGGAAAATAACACGACAAACTCCATAAAACAAGTTTAAATATATCTTAATGCCAAGCCACAGCGCAAAACCAATGCCTTTATCTTCTATAAATGACAAGGTCAGATATAAATCTGCAGACAACCTAACATTGTGCAGTAGCGGCCGTTCACTGTATGGAGCCGCGTTGATGCAGCGGGGCAGGAAGGGCACAAGAAGGGCGACTCTCCAGCTCACTGCGCTGTCCCTCCCGGCAGATTCGTCTCTGGTTGAAATTTCATGCCAAAAGAGCTTTACAGCAATGCTCAGAGAGGGAGAACAAGATTAAAAAGGACATAAAGAAGGGGGCAGGGAGCTCCAGAGATGCTTTAAGAGAAAGCCAGCAAGGTACAGAGATACAGGAGGATAAAACCATTGTGCAAAAGAAAAGATGGGCTGTTCAAAAGGAAAGAATGAACTGGCAGCGATCAGCACTGAGTATCATGAACAGATGAAGGCAAATGCAGGCTAAAGTGCAACTGCTTTAGGATTTTATTTTTAGTCGTACTGTTAAAGAAAATGGGCTTTCAAAGCAAAGTACTTCATGGCTAGCACATTCATCTGCTTTTAAGCAGGATGTATAAAGACTACATCACCAGCATAAAGGAAACTTTAAATGTCACTATAAAATCTTTACTGAAGAAGAAGTTCAAACTGCAAGTTATAGATCCTGAACCAAACTTTCCAAAGTTTGGAGCACCAGTATTTCTGAATGTTTCTCATTAGAAGTGCTTTTAAGAGCACTTACAGAAAAGGGTTAATTTCTTTCTATTATCAGTAACGCTAAGTATAGTAAGAATTAATGTATGCAAGTTGTAATGGATTCTCAAACCCAGAAACATCACTCTCCCATCAGAAAACATTCATGAAATTTAACAAAATTCATGTAAACTCAGTCTACTGGCATTTATGAATCAGTCACTTCCAATTCCCCATTTCTAGCTGTATGAGCTCTTACACATACAGTCTTTCCGTCATGAAAGAACCGACTGATTAAAATTCAGAGATGGCAAGCAGGGAGCAAGGTTACTTATTGAAGCAGAAGGAACAGACCCTCCACCAAACTGCCTGGCCTTCTGCTGGGCAGAGAGCTAAATCTAGTCCAGAGACACAGAGAAGAATCAGAGCGCCTTTAAATTCTGGAAAGGTACACTTTCTATGGAGCATTTCTTTGCTTCTGTTGAAATATATGAAATATTAATGTCAATTCATTACACATCAATGCATTTGTATACTCCCTTGTTATCAAGTGTCCAAATGAAAACAGTCTGTTCTGAATAATTTACTCCTGAATCATCAGCCACCTTTCTTCTGCACATCCAGGAGATCTTCACTATTCGCCAAATCACATCTATGACTGACAACCTTTTAGAAAAGATGTTCTCTCTGTTAAGTTTCAGAAAGGTGCTAGCATATACGTATTTGATGTGCCACAAAACTTGATATTTAGAACAGATGTAAATGTGCTAACAATAAAGTAAAAATACATACAAAGACTACAAAACGTGATGGTTTTAAGTTTGTGGGCTGGATCCAGCGTGCAAGAACAACTTGTTCAACCTCCAATTGTAGTCTCTGCAATCGTCTTTCCAGGAGGTCCCCAAACACATGTGGGAAGAGGCTGAGGGCTGGATGATCTGTTCAGGCAACCCACTTGCTGCCGTTTCGGTCCTGGGCTTGCCAAAACTCAGCCCATCACAGAGGCGTGCAGCCCGATGCGGCTGCCTCAACCAAAAGCTTTTCAGCGGAGAGTCTATTTAATCCAGAGCTAAAGACTACGTGAACCACAGCTCCTTAAAACAAACACCGATTTTGACTCAAGTGGTGACAATGCTAATTACTCCATGATTGTTTCTGTAAGTACCAGTCTAAGACCCTTATTCACACCAAGTGTCAGACTGGCTGACAGCTCACTACTGTCAGGCAAAAGTTATGTCTGACGGCAGTTCAAAAAATACATTCACACAACCACTTCCCTTTGAAATATGAAACTGCATTGCTAAAATAATTCACTGTGGTTTTGTTGTGGGGCTCTTCGGTAAGAGAAATTACAGTATCTCAGAAATGTGTATTCTCCCTTCATGTTCACATCCCTTTTCTCTCGCTGCACAGGGTGGAAGAAATATAAACGTACTCGTTGATTGATGTTACCGTAATAACCCATTACTGGGGAAAAAACAATTTCAAAACAAGAGTCACTACCTACATAATTCCCTTATGAAATACAACAGCAGTTCTGAGTTAAGGATTTATTTTTTTTTTCTTTTCAATGAACATGGGTATATTTCCCATTTGCTCACTAATGTACTCATTCTAATGTACTCACTATAACCTTTTTTTTTTTTAATGCTTTCCATTTGTTACTAATAGAGTATAATTATTTCCAATCTCAAGATCCTGAGCAGAAAATTCCACTTTTTTGAGGCTAGGAAAAACCCTAAAACCACACGCCATTGTTGTATTGGTCACTGCAGAGATACACGAGTGGAAGGTGGAGGGTCAGCACTTAGGAAGGATAAGCTTTCAAAGACTGAGAAGAAAAGTGGACTAACAGAATAACTTCAACAATATATACCGTCTCTGTAGGATCCCAATTTACTCGTACATTCATTCTGGCCTTAGTATAGCCACACAGTTTCAATTAAATCATTCAGCGTGCATAGGTATACTCCAGGTATGTGTATATATGTGTGTACATATTTTAGATACACTTAAATCCAGGTACTCTTTTGCTATAAGCTACTAAAATATTATGAAATCCAAGGAAATTTGCTAAATGTTAACTATTACCATCAAAACCCCCAAATTAGCTCATGGTATGATTTGCAGTAGCTACTGCTAAGAAATGAGGTTTTAAGATTCGCTAACACATCGCAGAGGAGAAAAGATACCAAATTGAAAGGCATTTATTGTCAGAAAAAGACAGAATTGAAGATGGGAAGCTGTGCCTTTAGTTGTACATTCATACGAATTATAAAGATTAAAAAGAAATGCAGTGTTCAGCACCAATAGAGCTATATATCTCTTTCAGGAAGATAAGAACAGATTGCATAATGTGACTGGTAATAAAGATGTACTTGTAACATGAAAATAGGCGTTATGTAAAATAAAGATGAGTCTTTCCCCCTCCTTTGTCCTAAAATGTAAGGGAGGCTTGATCATCTTAATTTGTGGACTTTTATTCTTTTGCAGCTTCTACTTTGCAGATATTACCTAATTTTAGTATTTGATTAGGGAAAAAAAAAAACACAACAAACTGATTGACTTCACAGTGCATGGAATACAAATACAATTTTAATGTAATTGCTAGTATGGCTGATTTTACGTTTGATTTCTATGTCCTCAGATTTTCCAAGCTTAATGTAAAGAGACCTGACAATATATCTACGAAGATACAAAAAAAAAAGCAAAAGTTGCATTTACCACCCAGAATGTATCTTTGTATCCAAAGATGGACCACAAGTTTGAGTACATTAAAGGCCCCGTGGTGAAAAATACACCGACTTGATTTAGATGCAGTGAATTCAGCAATAGGTAAAATG
Source organism: Cariama cristata (assembly GCF_000690535.1). Classification (NCBI taxonomy): domain Eukaryota; kingdom Metazoa; phylum Chordata; class Aves; order Cariamiformes; family Cariamidae; genus Cariama; species Cariama cristata. The sequence continues at coordinate 22,667 of NW_009611093.1, read as the reverse complement.
TCCCAGCACACACATAGCTAAATGAGGTTTATGTATTTTGCAAAAGAAAGCTTACCTGCTCATTTTTTCCCAGTTCCATTTCAACTATCGCAACAGGAGTGTTTATCTGATCAATGTGTCTTGACTGTGCCTTCAGATCCACTCGCCAGTTCATGTTTTTTAAGACATTATCCCACCGGCTTTGGTTGATCAGGCTCTCGTGGATCTTTATCCGGTGGTTCTTCCAGAATTTTGCAATGACTGCAGCTTGATCTGACGTGATGCCACCTTGTTTTTTGGTTTGGGCAGTGAGAAAAGCCTCCAGCTGATTCAAATCCATGTCCGCTGAAGCAATTGACTGTAGGGATTTTTTAGGGAAAATAAGAGGAGTAAAAGGGAAAAGCTTGCTCAAAAATACTCTTTAGCAGTCTACTAAATGGTCACATCTTTAGGGTTTTATAAATACTGGATTTTTAAAGGGATAGTGCAAACAAATCTGGGTTCTGCAAATAACCTGACAACTTTAATTAAAACTCAATTAGCAAGTGCCTACCACGTATCCCAGATTCCTGTCTCCGGACAGTTGGAGGGTGATGGATTGGTAACAGTGATGAGGAAGCCAGGCGTGCCTTTGGGAGCCGTACTGGTACAGGGTAACAAGGAGGCTTCTCACTGTCTGCCTGACT
>NW_009611093.1:5623-21971 GCF_000690535.1 Cariama cristata | reverse complement strand
ATGCCCTAGGCATACCCAGCTTGTCACTGCTGGGAACACTGGGACAGGGGTCTGGCACAATACTGCTGTTCTGATGGTCTATGAAACAGGACAGCTGGGGCAAACCCAGCATGCCCCCGGCCAAGGCTGAAACAAGTGAGGAGACATCCCAGCTCATCGCAACATCCACAGCTCCACCTGCCACCTCCGCACAGCAGACAAGGAAGCAAAACTGGTCAATGCCACACCAGCAAAGCAGGGTCTGCAGCAGGGCCACAGCGGCGTGCTGCCCGCGGCGGCAAAGGTGCCAGTCTTCCGAGGGAGAGCCCACGTGCACGGAGCAATCCTTAAAAATGCAACTGCAGCTTCTTCCGAAGTGTTGGTGGACTCTGTCAAGCTAAATACTCTATTTGTGTTTTGCAAGGGAGTGTAAGGGGTCATTTACTCTTCCCTGCACAGCAACAGAAATTATTCTTCCCAAACCCCATTTTTAATAGATATCTAGTTTTTCCACCTATTTTTCCGAAGTTGATAATTCTACAGCCTTAAATTTGCATCACCTAATTGGCAATGGTTGCTAAATATGGCTGGGGAGGGGGGGGGGTGGGGAGGACGAGAGGTGAAGAAAGGAAACTGTGGCTAAATTTGTCCATCGTAGTTTCAAGCAGACACTTCTGCTTCATTCACACCCAAAATGGATGCAGCTTATCCTAAACGAACATGCCACCTATAAGCACGCACCGATATGGAGCACAGCAAGGTGAAGCGTGGCCAACGCTGCAATTCTTGGGACTTGCCTTGGTTTAATTTTCCTTGACATGATATTCCTACTGCTGTACTCCATGCGTTCAGGGAAAGGACGGTCTCGCTCTTGTTAGCCAAGGGGGTGATACTGTGCAGCTTTTGGCCAGATGCACACTGCGTGCTTCACATTGCTTGTCTGCAAAATTGGGTGTCGCTTATCTAAAAACCAAGGGGTTAGCGTTCCATCAGCTTGCCAAGGATGTAAGACCTGCTGCTTCATCAGCAATGAACTAAAACTGTCAGCGGGGTGAGCTACCAGCAGGCTTTGCTGCCTTCCTCTAGACCAGACAGATGTCAAAGTACGTGATCTTAGTCATATCAGGAGTGGCCCGAAATAAAATGGCAGGTAAAAAACAACCCCACAAGAACTAGCCAAAAACAAAGAGCTCGCACATCACACAAGCGACAGAGGACGGCAGCAGGTTTGTGCTTTGAAGGGAGTAAAGCCAACACCACAATGTGCTCAACCTTCAGCAGATACACCACCACACCCTCCTTATCTTGAATATTTTTTCAAGAGAAAAGCAAACCAGAAACAGCCCCCCCCAAAAAACCCCAACAAACAACTTGTGGTCTACAACAGTTAGCTGCCTTTTATCATCCAGTGGATACGATCTTTCTCCTGAAGCTCTTGTAGGGTTTTTTTGGGTTTTTGTTTTGTTTTGTTTTTAAGAGGGACGTGGTGCCTTCCCTTGCTCTTGCAATGGATTAGCTGCCATCTGTTCCATGATCGAGAAACGAAACAGCAATCCACACGAAGTAACCGCTCAGCTGTATCAGGGTTGCAGTTTAATAGGAGCATCTGCCAATTTATTACAAAATTTGAGATGCCTAGTGCACCACTCTGTCTTTTCTATAGGGCATTCAACCTATCTGTATACATTGCTTGCTTTTATCATGAAGATATTTAACTTAAGAGGCAATTATCCTGTAATACCTAATTACGTTGTACATGAAAAAAGCACTTCTTTTCATTTTCAAAAGAAAAGCTACTTAGACTTACAGTCCTTTCCTACATCCATGCCTTACATGAGCAGGACTGTCTATTAACAGCAGTGTGGAATATTTTCCGTTTTAATATTTTTCATATCGCTACATCTGTGTGGGTATCTGTTTGCATGTTGTGTGACACCAACTACCGCCTACATACACCCTTTATGTTGGTTTATGCGAACGGGGGAGGAATAGAGGTGAATCAATACGCCCAGACCTGAGCACCTTATGTAAACCCTGTCAAGACCAAGATGATGTTGAGTTGCAGACTTCTTTCTCAGTTCAGCTGTGCAGAAAATTGCCTTCTGTTTTATTCCTGCGCGGGAACCAGGAACATAAACTGCATCCTCTGCTCTGAATGAAGCAAAAGTGTCATGGAGAAACATCTAATTTGCATCAAATGAGAACCTAATGCAGCTTCACGGGATCAAATAACCAGGTAACCCTTTTTTAGGTTTGATTTTATAACCTTTGAATATTTCACATTTGTAACTCTTTGGATATTTTTTAACCTCATCCCCTTTGCAAAAAGTCTTTTTGCAAGATGCAGCAAGATTACTGGCAGTGCTTTGCTAAGCTGATAAAAACCACACAAAGTTCCTTATTGTGCTTGACGCTTCATATAAATCTGACTTCGAAGTGTATCCAAAAGAGGAAGCTTATGATCAAGCTTGCAGTTTTAAGCGTAAGGAAGAAAAAACAGTATTACTAGGGCTTATACAGGACAATTAAACTTGCCTGTTTGGCAAAGATCACCAACATATTGATGATTAGTTAAGACACAGTGCGAGCTTCATTTAAAACGTCTGTACACTGATGTATTATCAGCACCCTGATATAGTTTGCTACCAAAATACTATCACATAAAACAGAGGAAGGAAACCACGTATCATAAGTAGCGATCATTTGTATCTCTGTCACACAGACGTGCAAATGTACACACAATATGGATCACTTTACGCAGCTAAGAAACCAGAAGATAACAACCGTACCGTATTTTGGTGGAATATTTATCAGATAATGTATGCTTTAAATAATATATCGATATAGGCCATCATTCAGACTAGACTCCCTCTCAGCTTGGAAATATGACTACTACTTAAAAACTCTTAAAAAAAATTAATATAAATTTTAATTGGAAGTGGGTACAAACAATCATTGAGTTATACTTCAGTATAGCTGCATGAAGATATTAATGAAGATGTATTTTCTTTGAAATTCCTCAACAAAACCCACCAGCTATAAAGGTTTTCAAGTCACATAAGTACAGCAACTCATTTCAATATTCTTTTTCATCTTAACTTGGAAACATTTAACTGTGAACACAAAACCTGATATAAGTTACAAAGAACGAGAGAATAATTAAGGTCTTTGCAGATCTTCCATCTCCTTTATTGTACGAATGCTTATACAACTCATTCTTTAAACAAGTGTAGTTCTACTCCATAGCTCCTATGAACAGCCACAGTTACATTTCAGACTTTTTTAAGCTTAGGGAAATGTTTTAATTTAACTTGGTGAAAAAATGTATTTCCCGTCATATTCTGCACACCATTACAAACAGCTCTTTCCATTACTTTTAACAATACTCACTTATTACATAGAAGATCAAATTATAGCGAATACACCTTAGTGATATTTCTAAGGATTAATTTAAAGTTAAAACATGAGTTGTTCTTCTGTGCCTATAACTAAAGACAGATAAACTATATCTGACTATAGGTGTCCCTGTCATGCTTTTAAACCCTTGGAGCTTCGGATGAGCATTTACCACCACCAGGACAACGACCAGCTGTTGCCCAGCTCCCACAGCAGTGACAAAGATGGTTTCACTGCTGGAATAAACAACACAGGCACATTTTAGCATCATAACTGGAAACTTCTAAGGACTTCAAGGTGTTGAAAGCTGTTTTATCCATCAGCTCCTACAGGTGAATCACTGTCAGCACTGGTTCAAGAGAGATACATCTTATTTACATCAGTTACTTAGTCCAAACAGATCTTAAAGTGCAGGATCTACTGCCATACCTTGAGTCACTGCGCTGTCAGTGACAGACGTCATTGTATTATATAGACTTGATCTTCTGAGCTAAGTGTGTGTACATGTAGATCCTGCCTTAGTTGTTTCCCACCTCATCTCTCCAGTAGTCCTCAATAAGCATTCTTTTGCAATATATTATCACAGCCCCCTTTTTATTTACAGACTGTCCCATCTCTGTGCAGTTCTACAGCACGTCAAGAAACGCTCTGTTGAAAGTATGATACCAAGGTAAAAAAATTAGGTAGGACCTAATTCCAGTTTTTATTGGTAATCACAAATGATTTACTATTTCAACATAAAAATCTTCAACTAACAAAAAGCATGTTATGTACAGAATCATAGCTGTTCTATGCCAGCGAGTAACTTAATTTACATTACTATGACTAGTCATTTAAGTGACTACCTTAAAAAAAGCCTATTTTCAAAACTAGTCTGTAAGAATGCCATTAGACATAAAAAATGTTCTCACATTATGTATTTTGAGATTTGTTAAATATACCCCCCCACACCCCGAGGAAGCACAGCTTACAGACAGCATGTCGTACTACAAGCACGCAAATCCTACCCTCAGCAACTGGCTACGCTTTTCCTTCCAGAGGCTGGGCAGATGCTTTTAAACAAGAAACAGGTTTGGTCATACTGACCTCTCCTTGCGTTCACCTTCAACACATAGCCACTATGTCTTCAACTATAATTCAGCCAACAAAAATACGACTTCAAATACTATTTCCTTAATGGAACAATATTTAATAATCTGGAGAGTTTTGTATTGGCTTAATTAGATCCATTAGACATGTGCTTTGGTACACAGAACAGGAAAACAGACTTAAATTCATTATCTCTTCTGAGAAATAAAGCCTGACAAGCATGCAATACTAGTGAGAATCAGCAACTGGTAAGATCCATGAGGAAAAAAGAACACACTTCGTTTCCAGAAATAAAACATTACTTGCAACCATTACAGAAGATCTCTAAGAGCTGGCCATGCCAGCATGTGTACGCATTTTCTCCAGCTGACCCTCAAAATTGCAGGCTGCTGTCAGCCTGTAGCACAAAGAAACCACAAGCTCAGAGAAACAAACCATTCAGTGTCATGTACTGTACTAACGAACTCGCCTCTTCAGGTTTTTGGGAGGTGGGGGTGAGAGGCTATTCCTGTATCACTACCTTTGTAATTCGGATGCTCTTAGAAACACAACCTCAAAACCCATTTCTCAGCCCCCCGGAACACATGGACGGAGAGAGGGGACCATCTGCAGACAGGAGGAACACGCCAAGGGACCCTGCTCCACCAAAACACTTTGATCGCACAAAGCCAATTCTTGTTGACGTCAGGATACCGTCCATTTCTTTCACTTCTCGCCCTTAGGGGAAAACTGTTACTGGATTTGGGGTAAACAGGGGGTGCCTGCTGCATGCAGCTTTGGGGTATGTAGTTTCTTTCTCCCTATCTAAAAAGAAAGGCAACCTGGGAGAGCAGGGGGGGAACGGAAGCAGGTCTCATCATCCTTGGGTGCAATGGCACACACGGGTCCTAGTGATGCTAAGCTATTTGTCAAAGTTGGATCAGCATGTTCTTCCACAAATAGTAGCTTCAGACAGGGGGAATTTGAGAAGGTCTCTGCAGCCTTGTGGTTTCTGGATCCTCCTTTGTACGTATGTAATAACCAGACTCTCTCCCAAGGGCTGCCGAGATATCCAGTCCCGTAATAAATGAGCTGTTCCCATAGATGTTCCCTGGATATTAGTCCAGTAGACTTTCCCACGTTTCTGGAGACAGTGGAGGTTTTCAACTAGCTGGTAGGTTGTGCCTCACAAACACTGTTTATTAGAGTCCAAGAGCTCTCCTGGGAATTGGAATTAAGATAAAATTAGATGTCACAGCCTGCTTGTCTGCACTTGAAAATGGTCATCCATCTTCTGGAAAAAACCCCAAAGCTAAAGACTTCTACACCCCCCGCAAATTTCTAAGTCAGAAATCACAAGTGACCTTAACAATACATTTAGTATTTCTACATCAAGGTAGAATGATTTTAGCTAATCTTTAAATCTTCATCTAATCCATGGGAGATTACATGAATTTCTTTTATTCAAGTTCCATACTACATCCCAATATTATTTTAGTTTGCTTCTTATTGAGCTGTAATACGTAGTCAAAAGTGAAATGAAACTGCTTGCTAATAGAAAAGAGCTAACTGTGAATCACTAAGAGGATAATAATACATACATTGTTTAAAACCTGTAGTTTGTTTTTTTTTTTCTACTGTGTAGCAGATCTTCTGCAACAACTATTTCTTATTCCAACCTGTAGAGCTTTTTGATTCATTGTTGAGGAAACAGTAACCAGGTCAACAGACATTCAGCAGACTTGTAAATATTTTTGAGTTACATTGACTTTCATCAGGCTTTCTTCTTGGATAGGAGGAATTGCTATGCACAGCAACAAAAAAATTACTTAACTGCTACTGCAGATGGGAAAAATGTGTGTGCACGATGAAGTTTCAGGCAAAATTACCTCCTTCCTGCATTTTTACTGTTATTAAGCTTGATTCCACCCAGACTTGTCAAATGTGTATATGGAAGATGAAACTCTTCTCAAGGGGTTGCCTGCGTGCTTCTTGACTGACTCCTCCATTTTCTCCCCCAAGGTTCCCAAGTTCCCACCAAGCAGAAACCTCCTAAACCTCCTTTTTTTTTTTGTATACACACTCACCAAACCCAATGTTCTCTGCTAAAATTACTTTTTCATTTGAACATGAAGTTCAATAACAGGGGAGTAGATATTCAGCTATTTTTGGCCTAGCTTACAATTGAAAGCAAAAGAGATCTTAGCATTAGTTTTTAAAAGCATCTCAAGCGACCACAACATTTTTTCTCCAGCCTGCCTCTGCCATTAGTCTGTGTGTCTGCTAGAAATGACCAGTTTGAACTCGTAATTCCATAAAACACCACTTCCTAAAGTTATTTGTGGGAGGTGTCATTTTTCTGTGGTATAAAGACTCATTTGATGACAAAGGAGGATGAAAGGTTGATTAAAATAGGCAGCCACCAGACGAACCGCAACCTGAGCCATGCTCCTGTGGTCAGATCGTACTTCTGCCATGCTGAGCTCAAAAAAGTGGCTCCCCCACCCCAGCCCCATCCAAAAAACATCTTTAGCTGAAGGAAAATTGAGAATCATCAGGATTACTCTGTCTGGACCTACTTAAAGACTCTGTCTAGGCTTTATACCGCTTACAGAACAAGAATAAATAAAAAAACTAGAACAAGCCCACTCATTAATAACATTAGTCACAGCTAGATCTCCAAACGATGCCTGCATACTCAGATTACAAATAGATACTAAAAGCTTGGATTTTAAGCAATAAACATTAAAAAAGCACCACCACCCCCTTCCTGACTAACAGTTTCCAAACTACTTAAATTATTTAAAATAGAAAGATGAAGACACGTACAAGAAAAAAGGCAATGGAAAGTGCTTCTAGAGAGCACAGACAGGCGTTGGACAGGCTAGAGGGAGATAAAACAGGGAACCAAAAAATACGGAAATGTTCTATTAATAGCAGATACACTTGCAACTATAAGGGTCAAATAGGAGGATTAAAAATATAAGTGTCTTAAAATTAAAAACACAAATTGTCCATCCTGGCCTGTACTCAACTGAATCACAGCAAAAAAAATCCCAAGCTTTGCTATCGGTTTTCTCCCCACTTGCGTCAAATTCTTTGCTATGGTTTAGAGAGCATTTTGCCACTGAGGGTGGAGGCAAAGAAATGTCACATTTCCAGTAGTCCTTAAACACGCAGCCGTGTTACAGACAAGTTTGACAGGTTCAACCTTTTTCAAAACGAATGTGCACACACATGTGCTCCCTGAACTATGCTTTGGCAGAAGCAAGTTGTTTTCTCGGAGAATGTATAAATCTTTGCAGGTTACATTATTCAATCTAAAATGGTTTCTTCTTCAGTGCTCCTGAAGGAGCTGGATTCAGAAATAAGAACTCTCAACAGATGGAAGCCATTTAATGCAGCATTGCTAAAGACAGAGAGGAAAATAAAAGGCAGAGAGAAATCCAGATAGGACAGAGTAAATACCAGATGGTAAACACAAAAAAACTCAAGATAGGGAGTAAAAGCCGCGGGGAGGGCAGGCGGGGAGAGACGGACACAGTGACAGTCCTGGAATTGGTGACATGACCTGTCGTTCCCTTAAGAGACCATGTAGTCAGCCTTTTTTTCTGCTCCTCTGTTCTCTTAAAATAAAATAAATGAGAACTGTGTTTATCAGGTTTCTACAATCACTCTGGGAAAACTACTTGCTGCTGCGGACTACTGCTTCATGTTTAATCTCGTTTCACTTAGGAGAGTTAAAAATAGAAGTTGGAGCAGCTCATATTTTGAAGGCACATGGAAAAAAAAGTTGTAGTCCTACCCTGAGCGCGGTAATGGTGCAGGCATTAGCAGAGCTTATTGTAGCACTCTGCAGGCAGTGATCCTGTCGGTGAAATCAGGCAAAGCACAAACTTGCTTTATTATGAACCAAGCACAGAAAACAGCATTAGCATCATGAATTAATTTTCACTTTTGCTCAGTGTATCTTGATTCCCCCCTTGCCTTACATTTGGACATCAGCTTCCTTTATAGCAAAGCACAGATGCTCCAGCAGTGAACAACATGAAATACATGAGTCACACCCCTCAACTGTATGACGTCTTGCCACGTACTCCGATTTGGAGCCACATTCTGACTCCAGGCTCTGCTTTCCTTCCTTTCACAGCACAACTGTATATTACCTGTACTATTCTGGGCAATAGCTGGAGTTACATGTTCCTACCTGGAAGGAGAAGGGTTTCTGCACTCCTAGACCAGGCTCACACCACAGCTTATCACTGCCTTAGCCCATAACCCTGCAGACACATTTCACAGCAGCAAAGAGATCAGCACGTAAAGGAGACAAGTTTACAGACTACACAGTTTCAAAGGAGGGAAGCAAGCAAGAGTGCTTCACCATCTGGTCATTCATCCCCTATTTTGACAACTCATGTTACATGCTGACAGGTTTGACAGGCGAGAGGTAAGCTTCCAGTCTCACAATACCAGCCGGCAGGTCTTCCTTTCAGCATGGATAAAATGGTTTTCCCTCCTGTCAGCTCAGTGAAATATAAAACACGCTCCCCAAACCTGCAGGAGCCATGGTGGTTGTTAACAGCTGAGCCTCAGCCTTTATGAGGAGAAAGGAGCAGCACATCAAACTTTACCGTAGGAGTCACAACTGTTGTGTAAAGGTCCCCGGCTCCATCCTTGGTGCTGGAATCATAGACTGGTTTGAGTTGGAAGGGACCTTAAAACCCATCCAGTTCCAACCCCCTGCCATGGGCAGGGACACCTTTCACCAGACCAGGTTGCTCAAAGTCCGATCCAACCTGGCCTTGAACATTGGTGACACTCACTGGCCTGTAGTTCCCCGGCTCTTCCATTTTTCCCTTTTCAAAAATGAGGGTTATGTTTCCCCTTTTCCAGTCTGTGGGAACTTCCCCACACTGCCACAACTTCTCAAACATGATGGACAGTGGCTTCGGCACTTCATCTGCCAGTTCCCTCAGGACCCACGGATGCATCTCATCAGGTCCCCTGGACTTGTGCACCTTCATGTTCCTTAGATGGTCTCAAACCTGATCTTCTCCTACAGTGGGTGGTTCTTCATTCTCCCAGTTCCTGCCTTTCCCACTGCGAGTTGGGCGGTGTGACTGGAGCACTTGCCAGTGAAAAGTGACACAAAAAAGTCGTCGAGTACCTCAGCCTTCCCCATGTCCCAGGTAACCAGGTCTCCCATTTCCTTCTGGAGAGGGCTCACATCTCCCTTAGTCTTCCTTTTATCACTGATATATCTATAGAAGCTTTTCTTATTGCCCTTGATGTCCCTGGCCAGATTTAATTCTTAACACTTGATGGGGAACAAAGCCCAAACCAAGGAGCTCAGAAGACACCATCCCTCACTTTCCCATAAAGATTTAAGTACCATTTGCTGTATCAAAAATGTCCTTAGTACTAAATGTAATAAATGGTTTTGGAGCAAAAAAAGCTAAAGACTTAATGAAACAGCCAAAACATCAATCTGAAAGTATTCTCCAACAGAATCACGTTAAATATTAATGCCCATTTTAATTACCCCAGAGGGGGTTCTTGATTTCTATCAGCTTGGGCTCCTGACAAAGTCATCTATCAGTAGAGCTGGCCGAGTAATCAGGTTTTCCAGCGAGCTTGTAGGAACAACTCCATGTCCCTGCGCCTCCACAGACAACGTGTATCGCTCGAGAGCCGCACACGCACAGCCGTGGTCTGCAGAGCTTGCAGACACACACCACCAGTGAAAACTGTTTGGTGCCGAACGAAATCTGGCTTTAGATTTCACCATCACAGGCGTTAACAGCTAAAAACTTCAGCACTCAAATGCTCCAAGACATTGCAGCCCATGCCATCAAGAAGAATTCAATTAATTTTTCCCATAGCTTTTCTTTAGCTTTTAGTCAAATTGGAGGCTACTTATGTTCATTAAACTCCCTACCATTTGTCCACACGAATTAGAAAATGTCTCCAGCGCTTTCTTTTCATTATGAGACTTTCTATAGATTTCCCGACATATCATAAACCGACATGTCATAAAACGAATCCTGTGAACAAAAGCACTCTCCCTGCTGAGCAAGGAACAGCTGACACTCTTCTAACCTGGTTCACAACAAGCCAGAGCCAGATCCCCCACTTTCGATCATTCAGGAGACTTTATACAACGGGCACAAAAAGAGAGGCACATACGCAGGTACTCATGTACAAGGAGGCACGTCCAGTAACCGATGGGGGAAGAGTCCTTCTGCAAAGTTGCATCAGCCGCTCGTGCCTTTGGGTTCCTTAAGAGTCCTCAAGAGAGGACCACCTTGGAGGTCTCAAGAGGTCTGCAGTGCAGCATAACAACCTCCAGCCTCCTGAGGACTCATCATTAAAGCACAGCTCCACACATCTCTCACGTAACACTGGAAAGCAATCCATGGGGCCACACTGCAAGACCCCACCCAGCCTCAGAACCACAGCTTATCATCTTCATCCTAGGCAATGTATAAAAACTAAGTGTGTCACTGAACGGTGTTAGACGGGCACTCATTTCTCACCTCTCTTCTTATCTCTGCATGTGTGCATACATAGTTTGTAAATATGTACGTGAGCACCATATGAACATCTGACCATCTACTAAAATAACAGCACGCTGCCTAAATGTACCATTTCTTCTACAGAAAAGGGGAGTTATGAATATTTTGTTCACTTCAAAAAAGGTAAAAATTGAGCTTAATGAAAAACACAAAAGAAATCAGAACAAATCCAAATGTATAAAATATTTGTACCATATTTGACCATGTAAAACTAAAGGGTACTTACACAAACAGCTTGTTAGAACAGAATATAAACTGCTCTTGAACCAGAAATGGCAAAAAGAATATAAGAGAATGGCACATCTGATGCAACAGTCTGAGGAGAGACAACAAAGCCATGTGTAAATGTCAGACAAGGAGTAAAAATGTCTGTTGCTTACTTGTCTTTTACACAAATACTACTTCAGTGTCTGCGCATATCTTCAGAACATGTTTCATAATCCTGACATCACAGTTTACAGAGATCACAAAGAAAGGAAAGAAAAAACTACCCACCAAGCTGAAGTAGGAATCTTTTGGCAGAGATCCCAAAACATCTCAAACAGAAGAGAAAAAAAATAATCTAACCTTATTTGGAAAAAACACAGAATTTCACTCAAACTATGTTTGTATTGCCACTTTTTACTGTTACAGGGGGGAGAGAGAGAGAGAGAGATGAAAAACATGCTTCCAGAAATATATTAATATATGCAAGATAAAATAATTACCAAAATATTTTTAAAAGTAATTAGAAAAACACTGCTGTTAAGTCTAAAAATTGTTTGGACAAGTTGGCTATTATTTCACATTTGCTCTGCACAGTGTATTTTATGTCTTCTTTCTGTGAGATTCTGCTGTTATCTATTTTTACTTATGTCAAATCACACATAAATCAGCATTGTTAAGAGGTAAATATAGAAGATGCCGAAGAATTAGAAGGATTAAAAAAAACGTATTCCAAGATCACTGTCAACTTTAGAAGTGAAACACGCAGTCCTCAAGGAGAGCAGACAAACGGATATCGAACTCCAGAGAGCTGAGAAGGAAGAGGGAGTCACAGGTTTGCTGTACAACTATAAAACTACCAACTTTAAGAGACTGAGTACTCCGAATTAGATCTTGGGACATCAGCTATAAAGAGGTGCTCGTGCACTGTAAACAAAGTGGAAGGTAAATTCCACTTGCTTTGTTCAAACAGTCCAATTTTAAATCATTGGGTAGCTAAAAGAAGTATAGGATGATTTGGTTTCCTTGTATGATTTGTATGGTTTAGTTTCCTTGTATATGACTACTATATACAGTGGAACATAACTATGGAAAACCTACCGTGCTTAAGCTTCAACTGTTCAGAATACATAACAAAAATGCCTCCAAATAAGAAATCAGTTTGGTTTTCCCAATAATGAACTCCTAATCCTTCACAACGAACACCATCCATGTTCCAGCCAGTTCTGACTTACTCCATATACTACTTTTTTTTTTTAAGTTATTGTGTGAAAGCACATATTTATAATGAAAAATACAAAATTTAAAAAATAGGATATTTTAGGCTCTGCCTTTAAAGAAAGTCACTCGCATCATCTTGTTCTAAAGCCAATGACCCTCTAGGAATGAACCCGGAGCCCTCTCAGCAAGTTGCCGCCAACCCTTCCTACCCAGGGAGGCTCAGTGGGAACCAGCCCAACCACTCCGACTGCAGCTCCAGTCGCCAGAGGTTCCTACCTGAGAGCTTCTGCCCCATTGGGCTCAATGACTAAAACAGCAATGAACAAAAGACTTCATGTAACAACTGTAGTGCCTGCTATTTTGTGCCACTAATGCTCTTCCTTTTTTTTTTCTTTGTTATTAAATAAACTATTGCAAAAATCAACATCATCCAAACATGTTGAAGAGTTCAAGGCTCCATCATACTTGGTCACCAGACTGGAAGAAATGCAAAGAGTACAAGCTGCAAAATGAAATAATTCTAGCACAGCATTTCCACCACTCTAAGTTTTTGGTATTGTCAGCTTTTTTTTTTTTTTTTTTAAAGTTGTTGGATATACTGCATCCACTTGCTACAAACTAGTGCAGTAGAAAAACTAAGGTACATCGTTCCAACACTGTAGCTGCTAAGCGTTACTGGGAACGGAAAACTTTGGATGTTCAGCTTAAAAAGGTTGACTTGCAAGCGTCACTCAAATTTCTTTTTCATATGCTAGCTGTGAATTTCAGTGGCTCAAGTGAATGCCACAGCTCTGCATCTTTGACAGAGTGTTGGTTATTCAATGCATTAGCAGCTCTTCCTGTTGTTCTCTTCTTGTTCTGAACTTTCTGTGAAACGAGGATGTATACGTTAGCAGAGGAGATTATGCTCACTCCAATGTAAAGAGTCCATTGACTAGTCTTTTCGTAATAAGATTAATCTTTACTTGCAATGAAAAAAAAAATGTATATTTGAAGAAAGAAAGAAGTCTATTACCTGCTCAGCTGTGTGGCAGCCTCAAGTGAGACAGGCAAGGCTGGAATAGAATTTTTACTCCATTGCCAACATCAGTACCCTCCCGGAGCAAGCAAGCACTAATCTTCCTTCACACCGGTTGTAACAGACACAAATTTAAAAGTATCATATAATAAAAAAAATTAAAAAATTTCAGTGTACGGCCTTTCCCTTCGGTCCTTCTTTATGCATCAAATTGAAGAAGAGATAACTCAAGTTCTCCCCTTTTCATAGGCCACATTTAAAGAGGGAAGACAACTCAGACTAGTCCGAAAAACCACCAGTGCTGAGATGACTGCAGCAAACTTCATGACCCTTTTCAGCATTTCCCCCACGCTTTGGGGAATAGGGAAAGGAGCACTAGTGTTACTGAAATAAAGGCATGAAACTACACGTGAAGCCTAAGGGACTCTTTTTGCCTTTTCAAATACAGTCCATACAGCATGTGCTTGATGAATACTAATTAAGTATAGTAGAAGCATTTCATTTGTAGTAACAAACTTCAAAGGCAAGATCCGACTCCTTAGCCTTCAATCAGAGTAGACTCTTGTTAAGGTCAAGAGAAACACTGCAGGGAACACACTGGACTAATGAATTTAAGCATAATCAACATACTTGCCTTTCTGTACATGTGTGTGTGTACACACACACACACGTATATACACAACATATGCTAATCACACACACATATGTATATGTAACTGATGCTAATAATACCTGTGTGGGGTTTTTTTCCCAGAAGTAAAGAGTGCATCCAAAACTTGCTGGTGTTATTAATGATGAAAATACAACTTACTGGCAGAAGTTCTACAATGCAACAAACAGAGTCACACATTTGGATGGGAAAAGGGACATCAACCTGATACAAAGTGTTGCGACCACCAGGGAATCTAACTTTCTCAGCAACACCCTGTTCTGGAAGTCTATTAACAGACAATTAGCAGATTTTCAGTAGTTATAACTAAGAGGTGATGCAGAGTCCTTACAAACATGAAGAGCTGGCACTGACCTGTCTGCTCTAGACAGGACTGATAGGGCAGCTCCCACCTCCACAACTCTGACAAAACAACTAGATCTCTACTTGCAGAGATACAATCAACACTGTAATTGAGGAAAAACACACCGAGAGAGAGACTTGCATCTCATTTGGGCAATACAGAGTTTACCGTACCTATTATACATCAGTGACGCAGGTCTGCCGACTTCTTTTAATTTACCACTTTTCCGTAGATAAGAACATAAAAAAATAATATGAAACAAAAGGTCAAGTAAACCATTAAACGTAAGGTAAGTCATTTTCACTGAAGTGGCCCTGTTATAGCATATCGGCACTTTACAATCTCAAATGAAATGAGTCTTGGATTGGCCTCGTTAGGTGATGACCTGTCACCTCTGTCTCACACTTGAGTTACAGAAAATACTACTAATTAAATGAATGACGTTATAACGGTGGGAGCCCTCCTGCTTCTGCCTGCCTTCAGGATTTGCACTTGTAGTTGCTTAGCAGTAGGAAGTCTATGAGATTTGTAACGTGGAGGTGCAGATCCCTTGCTCATCCCGTTGTTTAAAAGACAGCCCAGTTTGTATAGATCTGCTCCCAGTGCAGAGTACCATCAGCTGCACATCCTGCAGCTACCAGCAATAACATCACCTTCTACACATCTCTGCAGTAATGACAATAGCAACGAAAACAGTACTGCAAACATGAAAGGCTTTAACAACACAAACACCATGTTTTGCAACTGGAGAAATCACAAAAAAAGGAGTATTAAGAAAATCCAGAGCGATGCAGGTACGTCGTTCTTTCTAGCTGACACACACAAGCAATAAATTGCTACTCTGGGCAGTGAAGCACTGATCCTACGGCTCCTGTCAATGTTCTTCAACCACGTAACGTCCTGCAGCCAACCTTCCTCTCCAGTTCATTCTTCCAAAGAATCTTCCCCTTCCACTCTATGTTATTCCTACAACTGCCAGCTGCACCAGTCCTTATTTGACCTGACCGCACACACACACCCCTAAAATCTAAAATAACTCATATTGGAAGCACTAATAAGAATGCTTTGGGGAAGTATCCGTGAACATTTTCATCAGCACAATACAGCAGGTGCTAGTTCAAGTAAACATTCAATTTTCTACCCTGCTAAGATGATGTTGAAATAGGGCAAAAAAAAAAGCAGTAACTGTAGGTTTATATACTGAGAAGAGAAAACATATGCTGCAACACCAGATGCTGTAGAGGTGGCAATCAATCTATTTTCAGATTAGCAAACTATAATAGTAGTGTTTTGCTAAATTAAAAAAAAAAAAAAGACTAGGATTGTTATTTAGTTGTTCCATGCAAACGTCAATTGAGATAATAATTTTCTCGTCTAAGTCCAAATATAACACTGTAGACATTCCCTCCCTCCTGAAATTCTGTGCAAAGTTATTGTTAGTATCTTTTCACCTAGCCCAATAACAAATACAATTATTCATAATAAGCACAGTCATTCACTGGAGTGAAAGGCATTACACTACGTAGGACATAAATTTGGGTAGAAAGCACCTCATGTGGACACAGTACTTGTTGATACTGCTTTACACACAACTTGTTCCCTTTTACCTGAACTGAGAAGAATGAGCATGCTTACTGAGTTATCTTTTCAGTTAGTAGAGGTGGGCATAAGCGCAATTCTAAATGGCAGAAAGCAAGCAGTCTCTCCTATTAACTCCTCCCAAACGATTTTATATCAGTCTTTGGACTCAGGCTGTTCTGCCTCTCAGCCTTGCAGAAGCTTGGACAACTGCAAAGTGCTCAAGAGTTCATGACTCAGCCCACGTACTTGAGGAATCACAAGGTATCTGGGGAGAGGGAAGAATGACAACGCTC